>NC_061824.1:6473727-6476227 GCF_019202785.1 Penaeus chinensis
AGTGCTACTATCTATCTTAAAGTACTTGGACTTTTTTAATACTGTGGCATAATAATATGTAAATGCTGATGCAAAAAAAAAAAAAAAAAAAAAATTGCCTTATATTTATTAATGGGTAAGACTAGTGGCAAAAGGCTAGGTTTTGGGTTTATTAAATAATTATGACCATTTCCATTTTTTTTATTTTACGAACTACTATATATTTGAACATGAAATCCTATTTAAATTATTCCCTTTCTTTACCACAAACTTAAGCAGAAAGGGGACCTATCCTAAGCTACATAAAATAACTGAAAACTTTAAAAAGGTACTATTCTAGATGATAACATTGTGTTACTCATAACCTATCATCCTTTTGCAGAATATACTCCCACTATTATATCATAAATTATACTTTCATACTCGAAACCTTCCTTCGAGAGGAATTTATCAAAATGGTAACTTTGCTGCAGAGCCAAGCTTAGACTGCCTCGATGGCACTTTCGTCATTAGTGTTTAGTGAACACATGGACGATAAACAAGGAGATGGTCTTGGTGCATATAAACCAATGGACTATGAAACCCTATAAATAACAGAAGACAAAAAAACAGTGACAGAGATAATGAAGCAAACCCACCTTCCAAACAACACCGGAACGAAGAAGCCGGAAAAAACTTCGAGTAATTCCAACCAGCAATGAATAACACCGAACCCAATAATCAAGTAAGATCAAACCAGAATGTAATACTTATACAATTAACAGGAGAATCATTAAATTCAAACTTTAATAACCCAATTCAACTAACAAATGCAATAAATAATTCAGAATTCCACAAATATATTATAGAAGATTCCCTATGAGTACTAGGTATTGGGAAGGCAATTAGATTTGAAATTAATGATATAAAAAGAATAAAGAAACTTGGACATTGGGAAATTATCTGCAAATAACCAACATCAAGTATAAATATAGATTGTACATATGGAACCATATACCCAGTTGAAATAGAACCTGGACATGAGAACAATCAAAGAAAGAATAAGAAAATTAGGTCATATTTTGCATATTCAAGAAGTAATAAGAATAAATAAAAATACTCAAGAAAAAGTTAAGGCAGAAAAATGGACCCTAACAAAATCTCTAAGAATAACATTTAAAGGACCACTGCTAGAAAGGGTAGCGACTGGACACACCTCATACCAAGTTAAACAATACACCTTACCAATACCTAAATGCTATAATTGCCTCAGATATGGACATGGGATTCTTACTTGCAAAAACAAAAAAAGATGCAGTAGATGCAGTAGTTTTGAACATAATTTTAAAGATTGTAGTAACAACAATTTTACACCAAACAACCTAGATATCCAAAAAACTACAACAACTAAAACCCATTACAGAACAAACCAAAAACAATACAAATAAAGAAGCATATGCAAAAAACAAAAGAAATCACTAAAGTAACTAAAGGAACTTCACCGGTTAACATAAACCGTGAAAGTATAAGCCACTACCAAAAAAACACTACAAAGTTATGCACAAGCAATCTCACAACAACACTTTCACCTCCTTGAAAACACAGCATACCAAAATTATCACAAAAAATACAGAGACGGTTCAAAAACAAAAGAACCAACATCAACTTCAGCAGCAATATACATTCAAAACAAAAACATCACAACAATCTGGAAATTACAAAACCACAAACAGATGACAGAAGCAGAACTTTTTGCAATTAAACAGGCACTAAACTCCATAAACAACAACAAACTACAAAAAATACGTAATCTCAACAGATTCACATATAGATAACAGATATAATCCGAAAACAATGAATACCCACAAAAGAAAATCCAGGAAGTATAGGCTACCATAGTCTAAAACCCTATAAAAGATGAAAGAAAGAAGAAGACTGCCTGGATTAACACCCCCTGACTACTGAAGAAGAGCACTTTGATAGAACGAGGTACTCTTGGCATGGTACTATATTTTAGGACTCCATTTATCCCTGAAGTGCCAACTACGAAGAGACCCCATGCCCGAGTCCCTAATCCCGAAGGAAGCACTGGCTGCATACCCTGCGAGGAGCTGGCAGGACCCCCCCTGGGCGCCGCGGCCGGAGAGGTGTCGCCCCGGCGCTGATTCCTGACGAAGACCACGACGAGGACGACGTTGGCGAGCAGGCACAGGCACAGGTACACGGCGGCGTAGACACTCAGCCTCGACAGCCTTGTCATCCTCGAGCCCAGGGAGACGAGAAGCATCCAGCCGTCCATGTCATGACAGCGATCTCTTCATCTCAACAAGAGCAAGCTGAGCAACATTGAACGATAGGTTCTGAACAGGACACGATTGTCCTTTTTAGAAAGAATAAGAAAACGATCTATTATAGCCTTGTGTAACCTGTTACTTCAGATTATTTCGGTAACCATAATTAAAGTAGAGTCCTATATAGTTCAGTATGTCTGTTGCATGTTACAAGTACTCTAAATGTGGGTTTCATATGAATTTGAAAGAAA
>NC_061824.1:6481227-6488727 GCF_019202785.1 Penaeus chinensis
GAACAGAAAGGGAAAATGAGGTCTGAGAATCCAGTTGACAGTCTTGTTGAGAGAGTGACCTCAAGCGAAGAATTTCCAGCTATTGTAACTAATATCAAGGAAAACCTTGAAACTTCAGTACTAGACATTACTAACCACTTTGATGATGAAATAGTTACGGGGATATTTGCAGAGGAAGAGGATGAACTGGCTTACAATGTAAGTCCAAATGGATCCAGCGAGTCATCCCTCAACTCTTCCCTAAACCAGTCAGGTTTGTTATTCCTACATCCGGCTCAGTATCACAATATTGCTAAGGCTTTTCAAATCAAAAGGGACCTGCAGGGTTGGACCGATTCCTTAAACATATTAATTGCAGTGACACCAGGAGAACCAGTGATGCAAGACTGTTGGCCTGATATCAAGAGAGGACTTAGAGAATGTCTTTTTGAAGATTCAGAAGAGGTTTTTGAGAAATCTCTGAAAGTCCACAGCAAAATTCTTACATCACAAGTGCATAATGCTGTTAAAGAAGCATACTTAAACCTTATTGAGGCTGTAGCAGGATTTTATTTGTCCAAAAGACTTATTAGTAAGATTCCCTTAAAGGAAGGGCCAGTTGATTTAAAAGGTTGTGAAAAAGTTCTAAGGATAATAAAAATATTAGTAGAATTTCAAAGAGAACTTCCTCTTTTATGGATACGTTATCCTGAAAGATTCATTGATGATATGGTGGAGGCGACATTTAGCCTTTTAGCATTAAATCTTGGTAATAAGGATGGTAAACATGCAAGTGTATTTGACCTCTATTCTATCATTGACCCACAGGCACTATGGTTTAGAAGCTGGGTTCATGGGCAGTGGGGAAGGAATAAGGCATTCTCTGCTATGAAAAGCTATTCTGTAGTATTATTATATTCCGTGTCATTTTGCATCCAGCATATAGAAAATGAATTGGGAGATCTAGAGGCAAATACAAGTACTATATTGAATGCAAGCATTGTACAACATTTGAGGTTCACATTTTTCTTGCATTTCATTATGTCTGTAATAAGTTTTTCCGATGGCCGAAAACTCTTCCCTGTGAATATACCTTCCAAAGAAGAGCTGGTGACTATCCAGGCAATCATTCAAATACTTGTAAAGGCTATAGATATTAAAACATCCAAGCCTGTCATCATGGAGATCAGTACTCGGTTCCAGCAGTTTTGTGCTCAAGATGAACTAAAGTGTTGGATATTGTGCGATTCTGGTGTTGTTGAATCACTTCTCCAAGAAGGTAGTAGTTTAGAGGCGCTGATGTGTGAGAAAAAGGAGGCCATTGGACTAATGGAAATACCAACACCTTTTGTCCAAGCATTTCTTTCCATTATGGAGTCAATACTATCAACTCAGATGGGCCAGAAATATTTGCTTCTTGGGAGGAAGAGAAAACCCAGTTCTAAATCTGGACTTTCAAATGTAACAAGCAGCCCAGCACATGAGATTATGGATTTTATCCTTTCCCTTTTGAAAAGTAAGAATGTAAGCTCAAATTTAAAGAGGCTTTGTATCTGTGTCTGCTGCTCCATGATATCATCCCCTGTAGGAGTCCATATCTGTATTGAACATCCTCTGTTTGAAAATCTAATTGAGTATCTCCAGGAAAAGAGTGATTCCATATCACCTCAAAAATTACCACGAGGAGATGCACCAAGAGAGAATGAACCGTTACATCTTAGTATTCCTCAGTCTCTCCCACTCTTGACTGCTCTGCTTTTGACCTACAAAGGAGTGTATCTGCTAGAAAGTAGAGGTGTGTTATCACTAGCAGTCACTCAGGTACTGTCAGAAATGGCAAGGAAAGGAGATGTTAGCACAAAGGTCCTCTCATGTATCTGCAGCTCTAGTAAAGGTAAGGAATATGTATGTTTCTCTCCCTCTCCCTCTCCCTCTCCCTCTCCCTCTCCCTCTCCCTCTCCCTCTCCCTCTCCCTCTCCCTCTCCCTCTCCCTCTCCCTCTCCCTCTCCCTCTCCCTCTCCCTCTCCCTCTTCCTCTCCCTCTTCCTCTTCCTCTTCCTCTCCCTCTCTGTCTCCCTCTCTCTTCCCTCTCCTCTCTCTCTCTCTCACTTATGACCCCAACAATTCCTGTCACACAGGAGGTCTTGTTAGCCAACATTTGTCCAGCATATTTTATTATTAAATATGTATTTATGTAATTAATTTGACCAGTAATGATTTTTATAGTATAATATTTCAGTAAAGCAATGTCTTTTTTGTCTAAAATCTTGTAAAAGAAGTAAAAACTAAAAAGAAATACATTTTGTAATGAATATCTTAAATCATTCTTAAATGAAGATTGATTCCATCATTGTTGCTATTTTTATCATCATATAATATCCTCTTTCAGGTTGTTCTCTTATTGGGAAGCTGAATGTTCTTCGACCTTTCTGGAATACCCTGTGTTGTAAAGTCAACCAGGAGGACGAATTACCCTGGCCAACACCCGAGGAAGACAGAGAGGAAGATATAATTGGGGCAATGGCTCCTCTTGCAGTTTTCACATCAACTTTTCAAGGTTAGACCTCTTCTATTCTCAGGTATTTCAGTAAGTCTTTAGATCCTGTGTAATATTAAACTTACTTTAGAATGAAATGGAAATTATCTCCAGTAGATATTTAAGAATGTTGAGGGCACTAGTGCTTATGGCTTGAATATATATTTCAAATGTGCTTACAGGTACGCAGCTTCTCTTCAGTGACGAAGGACTCCGTGATGTTTTGCTGAAGCCACTCTTTTCTGATGATGAAATGCTGAAAGAGACCCACTCTATTGCCTTGCATCTCCTAAGTTCTGCTACAAGTGTCTTAGATTCTGTTGCCTTTCTTCAGGCATCATTTAAATATCAGGTTGGCTATTTTGTCCTTTTCAGTGATTCAGTTGTGGTCATAAGTGCACTATATAGTGAATGTTCTGATGCTTTTCCAGACTGTATTGAAACTCTCCTTCTTTTCCTTGTTGATTTCAGGATAATTTACTTTCACAACAACAGCACATGCAGTCGAGTGATGGCACTGCTGTAATTGTGGATGAGAACTCGATTCTCAGAAATCATATCCTTGTAAAATCATATATGTTGGGCGGCAGTGGGGAGAGATGGGTACCCCCTATGGTTATTGAAGAGGTTACATCAGCAAGTATGGTAATTATTTTCTTTTCTCTTTGTATCTATAGACTGTTAAATGTTTATACTTCTTGTGCAAATGTATATAGATGTGTAGGCTATTCACATTCATAGCTACAGGTTTTCAGACAGGTAGTATTTTGACTTTATGTGTTTGAAGTTCATCTGACCCAACAGAAAATAAAACTGATTATCACTATTTATTCTTTTATTTCTTTTAAGGATGATGATTTTAAAGTTATAGCATTTATTGCAACTTCTTTCATTCTTATAATGCCATTTTCTTTCAGCCACCTTTGTTCATTCAGTATCCACTTCCTAGAGAATACACTCCTGAGAAACCAATCAAATCCATGCATAAAAAACAGAATGATGTGTGGAGGTTTCTCACTGACACACGCCATGGACTGCATGACATAGGATGGTTGAACCATTGCCGTAAAGCTGTTCGCACTGTCCTTATGTCTGGAGAAGATATCAAGGTCAGTTATTTTGATGAATGAATCTCTAGGTGGATGCATATTTAGATGATTGTTATCAGATAATAGGTAACAGTAATAGTCTATGTTATTTTTAATGATATCTCTCTTATTCTAGTAGAAATTTGTATGTTTTACTGACATTGTGGACATAGGAGTAATATGGTACTTCCCTTATTTATTTTTATTTGTTTGCATCATTTTGTGTATGAGGTACCACTTGCCTAAGCACTCTGGGAAATCTTCTTTAACCCAAATCTGACGGGCATGGCATGTATGTACATGCCATACCCACCGTGAGTTTACTTTATTAATGTTTTTTACACATAGATGGCTACACTTGTACTGTCACCAATGAGTCAAATACGAGTACTGCCGGTCTAGCCTGTTTACCCTTTTCCTTGATTTATGAAAATATTTGACGTTATCTTATTTTACTGTTACTAATGTCTATAATAGTATAGTAATTATAATGTCTATAATAAAAATAATACCATCGATATTCATAGCATTAGTAAAAAATATGTTTTTCCTGCCAATTCAAGGATAGGTGAAATTAGGTAAGGTATAAGGTCTACTAATTGACTCTTTTGTGGTTAACCACTAGCAGAGCCATCTATGAGACATTTCACAAAAAAATAAAAAATTAGCACAGTATTTTCCCCATTTTTTCTGCATTTTTCCCAGCAGCATGTGGTTAATGTCAGTAAAAACTAAAGGGAGGAAACTAAGCAATGAGTATGGTGCACATGATGCCTGTCTTGTTTAATTTGGGTGATCTGCTATCTAGAAATGAGAGACTACTTGCCATATCTATTTTCAGGAAGATGTAAGGTGTGAAATCAGTGACATTGAAATATATGTCTGAGCTTAAATTGAAGAACTGAAGTTCTAAGTACAGGAATTTCTTTTTACCTTAGATAAGGTATAATGAATGAAGAGATAATAGAAATAGTGTATTTAAAGAGACAAATGAAGCAGTATAGATGTGGCTTGTAAGTGTCTCATATTTTACTAGAACTGAGCTAATGTGTGACCATATTTTTTACAGACTTGGTTGGTAATGGATATTTTAGAACGAGCAGTTCGTTCACTTTTGACATCTGCCGAGGAATTATTGCCAGGATCCCCATTTGTTCCTCCACCCTCAAGTGGTTCAGTTACTGCATCCTCATCTGGGGGCTCATCTCCTAGTGGTCTTGGCATGGGCCAAGACTTGTCATCAACACTAATTTCTCAGATGATTTCTGATCCAGATGATAAGTTAACAACCATTACTGGTACACAACTTGTGGCTGTGGAACTTATTTTGAGGTAAGTGGTGCTAGCTTTCTCTTGAATGTAAGGTTTGAAAAAATATGAGTGTTATGAGTTAATCTATATTGGGAGCTTTATTGCAGCTGGGTAAATCAGTAGAAGGAAATGTCATGAATGTTTGTTGAAAAGTGTAGGCCTACATAAGAAAAATTAAAAGATGCTTCAAGAAAATTATAGATTGTGTATGGTTAAGAAAAAACAAATAAGACTGGCTTGATTATTAACTATTCAGGTACTAGAATATGTGAAATAAGTGATATTAGTAATCTGAAAGTTCTGCCATTTCAAATTGTATCAGGATTTACAGATTTTTATTATGGGAAAATGTTGCTGATACCAGCTTTTGAACTATGCTTGTTCTTTCAGGTATGGAAGTGACCTTCAGGTATTAACAGGCAGTGGACTTGTAAAAGAAAATCTCATAAATCTGTTGAAGTTTACGCAATCAAACATACTCTTGTCAACGGCAGAGAAATGTGACTGGTTTACCATGGTTCTGTTTCTAGTGTTTGGTGGAAATCCTGACAGGTTAGTTGGCTTACTAGAAAATTGGTTAAACCCATTGGTGCTGGGAACATGTAGTTTGTTTCATGTTTAAACATAGATGGCCATAAGTGCTCTGCCACTAAGGAGACAATTAGCAGACCTATGTGACCACACCTGATTTCCCCTTTCCTTGAGTGTTGAGGAAAAAGATTTTCTTCATATGTTATTGATATTAATGTAGTTATTACCATTAGTGTCATTTTGATTTTGATAATGTTCTTAACAATACTACTAACAATATAAGAAAAAAGTAAAACATCAAGGGTAAGGGTAAATATGTGAGATAGATAGTACCAGTAGTTGGTTCCTTGACAACTAAAAACACTTATGGAGACATCTAGTTATAAACACAATTGATAAACTAAACACATAGTGGGCATAGCATGTATGTACTCACACTCCCTATCAACAATGTTTTAATAAGGTCATTACATATTCTACTACAGTCTTTGGAATAGATTTCCATTAGATTTACAGTTTTATTTATATTCTCTTTTTTGTAGAATCTGCACTTTGGTAAAATGCTATAGAGTAATTCTAATGATCCCATTTTGTACAGTAACTCTCTTTTTTGAAACGTGATTATGAACCCGCTGTTAACTCAATATATTTGTTTAATCAAGTAGTCTGTCATCAGAACTTAGATTGCAAAGCTTTTAGGAGACAACATCAATTCTTGCAGATGCCAATCAGTCCTCCTAAACATGAGTGGCCTTCTGATTGGAGGAATCATGTGGCCTTCCTTTTCTGACTCCTTGATGGCTTCTCATGAACTTCTTCCTGGAGAAATCACTCTGGCTGGGATCATACACAATGTTCAGCTGGTAATGAGCATTGAGCTCCCAATCCTCTTCATGTCAATACAAGTAAGTTATTGTTGAGATGATGGGGATGTGTTGAAGCATGTTTTTATTTTTATTTTGTTGTGGATTGGGATCTCCAAATAAATGGATATTTTGCATACTGATAAAGAGTTGAAAGGTTAGTAAACATACTATATTCCTGGTTATGGAAGTATTTACCTTTTGGGAAAATACATGGATTATTTTTTTGATGATCCTAATATTGTAGTTTTCAGTGTGCACATTTTAGTATGTAATTTTACTTCTTCTGTGCTACTGTTTTGCACATAGATTTACCTTTAGGCACTGAATGATTCAGTTAGAATATAAATTTTCTTTAAGAAGGTAAAACTGTAATGTTTTGTTCTCTTTCATTTTCATTAAGTAATATCATTGAAAAAAATGGTTTGCTGACTATGGAATAATACTATCATGGTGAGGCAGATATAAAGAAATGTTGCAGAATCTTTAGTAATGGCATCATAGTAAATTTTTGAATTGAAAGTATCTCTAAAGCAGATATCTTTATTGAGAAATTATGCATAACTTATCTCACTAGTTGTGGTATAATTTTGTTACAGTCCCCAATTTGGAATAGGAGTTGATTGATTCTTCTAGTTACTTTGTTGAATCCATAAAATGGTTCAGGATTCAGGAATTTGCTCATACAGTATAAGCTTAATAATTTTAATTGTAGAAAATTCTTTGCGCAATTCCCAGCTAAGGAGGCCCTATTATGTATTCTAAAGCCATGTACTAAAATATAATTGAACAATAAAGGGTAGTTTTTATTTTTACTTGGATAAATGTAGAAGCAGTCTGAGGAAACATAGATATGCTACAGACTGGGTTCATCTTTGTAGTGTTGTATCATATGCTTTAATATAGCTCTATATGTCCAGACTTAAACAAAATCAAATGGAACTTTTCCTTGGCAAGCCTTAACTCTCAGTAGATACTTGAAATCTTATAAACCAATATCATGCAGTGTTTGTAGGATCACTGAAGAGCTGTGTGGTTCTCTTGAATGTCGTCTTCAGGCATATTTAGTAAGTCATTAAATAAAGTTGGTCAGTAAACTAAATTTGAATCAATCGTTTACTGCCCTGAAGTTAGATCATATTAGTTTAATTGTAACTTGTTGACTGAATATGGATCATCTGAAGTTTATTGGC
>NC_061824.1:6506227-6538727 GCF_019202785.1 Penaeus chinensis
TACTATTTATATCATGAGTCTATTTCACTCTTTCTTCTCTTTGTCTCTGTCTCTGTATGTCTGTCTGCCTGTCTGTCTCTCTGTCTCTCTGTCTCTCTGTCTCTCTGTCTCTCTGTCTTTCTGTCTTTTTGTCTTTTTGTCTTTCTGTCTCTCTGTCTCTCTGTCTCTCTGTCTCTATGTCTATCTGTCTCTCTGTCTCTCTGTCTCTCTGTCTCGCTCTCTCGCTCTCTCGCTCTCTCGCTCTCTCGCTCTCTCGCTCTCGCTCTCTCTCTCTCTCTCTCTCTCTCTCTCTCTCTCTCTCTCTCTCTCTCTCTCCCCCTCCCTCCCTCCCTCCCTCCCTCCCCCTCCCCCTCCCCCTCCCCCTCCCCCTCCCCCTCCCTCTCCCTCTCCCTCTCCCTCTCCCTCTCCCTCTCCCTCTCCCTCTCCCTCTCCCTCCCTCCCTCCCTCCCTCCCTCTCCCTCTCCCTCTCACTCTCCCTCTCCCTCTCCCTCTCCCTCCCCCCCCCCCCCCGTCTCACACACACAGACACACCTCTATAGTGCTAAACACGCATTATGTCTTTCAAATCGCTACACGGATTTTATCAAATCTAACAAATCCGTGACACGTCCATTGACTTCGACTATAAGTAAATACAATACATGCTTTTGGGACGTTTCTTTGATGACTCTTTACACACGACTGAGAAGTAATGTGTCTATTCCCCTTTGCAATGCCGACAGAGATACATCCTCCCAGTTTGCTTGCCGTGGGGTCTCGAAAGCAGCGTGGATTTGACTGGACGCAACGTGACGGCTACAGGTTGGGGGGCAACTGCTCATGGTGGGTTCTCCGCTCATTCGAATTTATGAATTTAAGGTTTTCGATTAATCCTTCATATCGGTTTGTTACTGGAAGAGTTCGTTGCCTGTCTGAAAAAAAGAGAAAGCAAGGAGTAGGTTGTGTACTTGGATTGAAACACTGTTACGCCAGATTTTGAACCTATAGTCAAGGTTAATTTGTATTGTTTTAGTTCATGTCATTATTCTCATTATTATCATCGTCATTATCATTATTCTCATTATTCTCATTATTACCATCACCATCATTTTTATAATCATTTTCATTAATATCCTTATTTACATTTTACCGCTTTCCTGAAGATTAATTGCAATCTCATCTCCCGTTGCAGGTGGCGTGGGAAGCACAGTTCTTCGTGAGGTGCAGGTGACAGTCTTCCCTTCGTCCACGTGTGCCAGTCGCTACAAGGACCTGGTCAATTATGATAGGATTTGGCCGCAGGGGATCGGTGAAGAAACCCTGTGTGCGGGGGAAGTTGACGGCGGGAAGGACGCCTGTCAAGTAAGTTCACTGTTTCTTCAGGTATAAGGGAGGTTCAGTGATGTGTCATAGGGAAGGAGATAAGTAAATAAATAGATAGACGTACATGCTTCATAGACTCGAGGTACTTGATACTTTAATGGACTCCAGCGTGAAAAACTACATTCTGTCTCATTTATCTTCTCTCGGTCCTCCTTTGCAGGGTGATTCTGGCGGCCCGGCTGTCTACGCGAATGACAACATCTACACTATCGCCGGCGTTATCTCCAATGGCTACGGCTGCGGGAACGGGGATTTCCCCGGCATCTACGCAAGCACTCACCATGCAGAGTACCTCGCGTGGATCAAGAAAATTGCTTTCTGAGATGAGGCGATCCCATTATGATGCGTGGGTGTCTGTTTACACATAAATACACACACGTACACACAAACACACACACCTCTAGATCCATATATGTAGCTCTACGTATCTATCTGTCTATCTATCTACCTAACCTTATATTATGTATGTATTTAACATTTATTTTAATGTATTACATATAAGAAACCAAAAACCCGAAGATGATGAAACAAATATCAATATACCTGAAGTATTATCTATGAATAGGTTATGCCATTTACAGTTTCATTCAGTTATTCCTTTGTATTTCTCTGTGTATAGAGGAAGAAATAAGATTGGAAATAAAGATATTCTTAATTTTAGGATAACATTTTCATTTTCTTTTTTAACTACCTTACTAAAAAAGAATGGGAGAATCAACCTGCACAATCATGTCATTATTGTCATATGCAGTGTATTAATAACTTGATCACAATGAGTTACGGAGTTCATTAAAAATATGGTTGTCAGATAATGTATTAAAAAAAAATAATAATAATAACATCTGTATAAACACATACAATACAAACATAATATAAAGGATTACAATAGTTACGTATGACGATGAGATTTGAGATTTAAAGATATACTTTCTCGATTCAATGTATTTGCGGATGCAAATCTCTTGATTAGTTTGAAGTAAATGTACTTGAATTTAAAGGTTTACTGCTTTTGTCATTACAATAGTTATCACAATACTAAGTGATCTAAATGCTTGCTGTTTTCAAAGATGTCTGACCAAAGGCACCAATTTTGCAGAGAAGGTAGATTTATTATTTTTAACGCAAAAATGCAAAATCTAGCATTCTCCACCCTGTATACCCAAAGGGTTGGTGCAATGCCATGCATATAGTGTGAATAACCACACCGTTTGCTCAAATAATTCAGAGAGGCAAAATTCACACAAAAGGCATTCGTCCCTCTTTCTATGGCAAAAAAAAAAAAAAAAAAAAAAAAAACTGAAAGATAATATAGAACACAACAACGCTTATTTTGCAGCAAAATAAAGAAAGAATCTGAGGTCTGAGGTCTATTTAACAGATAAATCTGCTTGCGATATTATGCGTTATTATTTAACCCTTAGATGATTTCTTAGCGACGATCTTCAACTGCATTCAGGCAGCGTGTGAAGATCATGCGTGGGGTTAGGCAGTCCCATTTAACTTTATAAAATGCCCTTTTATGATCGTTATTAATCAAGCTGCGACTGGCGAGTGTGGTCGGCGCCATAAAACCGAACGAGCCCTTGGGTAATTTAGGGTTTAGGGACGGCAGCCAACAGCGGAGCCATTGATACCAAGTCAGTGGGGAAAGTGGATGAGCTACGACCCCGAAGGCAAACGGTAGTTATATTTCTAGCGGAAGAGCTTTAAGCTACCCTTAGCTTTCCTTCCCATCCTTAAACTAAACAAAGCGCTGGATCAAACCTTGATGTGCACAAGGTATAAACACCTGGATCCAGAATATCACCCATTCATTTAAACCATTCCTCTATCAGCGCCAAACATGACTCGAAATATATGTTCAGTAACCACGCCACCATTGCACTCCGGTCAAAGTTATCGTCTGGGCATAGATAAATAAGATTCGATGGAACAAATTATGATAATGATAATAATGATGATAGTTATTATCGGTTTTATTATAATCATTATTATTACTATCATCACTATTATCATTATTGCCATTATTATTATTATTACATTGATTATTATCCTTATAATCATTATTGTTGTTATCATTATAATTATCATTATTATTATCGGTTTCGAATTTTTAAATCAATTTCCACCGAGTGGCCACAGAGTGTGTGCAAAACCTCGCTATCATCATTCATGTACGAGTAGATAGGTAATGTCTATGGAAGCTAGTTAGATCCTAGTTGCACACTCCTTTTAGTGGGTCGTGTGGCATGGTTGGCTTAGCACTGGTCTTCCGTTCATTCCTGGAGTGGCTTAGGTGCGAGTCCTAGTCGGGGAGGGTTGCTATTTATATTATCATTGTTGTTGTTATCATTATTATCATTATCATTTCTATTATTATTATAATTATAATTATTATCACAAGGACACATGAAAACGAATAGGAACGTGTAACAGAAAGCATAGGCGTTCTGTATAGAAAGAATGTGTGATTCAACCGGAAGATTAGAGAAATACCATTACCTCATGTTTGACTTGCACCTCTATTTTGCCCATTCTCTATTATGAAATCATATTTCGCTTTTACACGAGACCCAGTCTGATTTTCATTAGAATACCAAAATAATTGAGAAATTCTAAAAAAACAATAAACAAAAAAAACGATAACGATAATTACAGTGCTTTCCTTGGCCAGAAATTCCTTAATATGAGGAAAGTCCAAAGTGGAAATACTGTGGGATGATCATTAAAATTTGCATCACAGTGAACGATATGAGACCGGAAACTAGTTCCATGAATTGATTGTTGCACGTGAATGTCATAATGTTTAAATAATTCTAATGTAACATGTGACTTCAATCGCAGTTTGCTGGTCAAGAACACTGAAATGAAGATGGATTGTGAATCACTTGCAGACAAATATTGAATCGTAACAAGAAATTAAACTATTCGCAATATTTACATGAACAGAAATGCAGTCAGTATTTAAAAAAAAAAAAAAAAAAAAAAAAAAAAAAAAAAAAAAAAAAAAAAAAAAAACAAGACGACGTTAATAAACATTATATCAAGTGTTTTCAAACATCAAATATTACTGTAATCATTATGAATTCATGCGCATAGTCTTGCACGTAATCCTGCAGTGATTATGAATTACGTAAGGTCAGGATAATGACACATCGTTGATAAAATTACGAAGAAGACATCCTCCCAGATCCAGGTGAGGTAGAAAATGTTTCCTAGAGGGTTTACCACAAACTCTTCTATTTTTGTGTCTGACATCATTTTATTTCTTTCCTTTTAATCTTTTTCAATTTGGGATTATTTCACTTACTGTATTTGTTTGCCTCCCTTTGCCCTTGTCTCTGTCTGTTTCTCGCTCCGCCCTTTCTCTCTCTCTCTCTCTCTCTCTCTCTCTCTCTCTCTCTCTCTCTCTCTCTCTCTCTCTCTCTCTCTCTCTCTCTCTTTCTTTCTCTCTCTTTCCTCCTGTCTGTCAATCTGTTTCTCTTCTTCCCCCTAACATTTACCCTTCTGAGAGTCCATTTACATCTTTGTTTGTCTGTATCTCATTCTTTTATTTTCCCTTTCTGTCTGTGTGCATGTTTGTCGTTCTGTTTCTCTCCCCTTGCCTCTATCTATTCTCACCCTCTCTCTCTAAGACACAGTCTCTATTCTGTCTCCCTCCGTATTCCTTTGAATTTGTCTGATCTGTCTATCTAGCTGTAGCTATATCTGTATGTTTATATGCCTGTTCGTTTGTCTGGTATCCTGTGCGTCTCCCCCCCTAACCTCTCCCCTTCTCCTTTTCTCTGTTTTCATCCCTGCCTATCTGTTTGTATCTTCTTTATCTTTCGCTTCTCTCTATCTGTATGCACACACACACAGACACACACACACACACCTACATACACACCTTCATACACCACACACATACACGGGCGCATTTTTTTGTGTGTATAGACTGCGATGCTCAGAAATGAGTTGTAGGCTTATTCCGGGAAGGCATAAGCGGCTGGTGTTCAGGGCCGACTAGCTGCAACTCCGTATTGAAAATGCCAACGAGGTACAAAGAAAAGCAATGAAATAAAAGAAAATGAATAAAAATATATTTTGCATTTAATGTATGAAAATAAAGCCTCATAAAGGTTGAACGTCACATGGAGAAACGCACCGGTTCCTGCAGCATATATAAGGAGTGACAGGAAGGTCAGAGGGAGTGTTCGATACGTCATCATGCAGCCAACACAGGTGCTCGCATGTCTCCTGGTCCTCGTGGGGACAAGTGTGAGCTACACCTCAGCGCAAGGTCAGTCAAGGGCGAAGTGAAGCACCTTATAAAGTCATTTAAGAAAATCCAGAAAAAATATTTTTTTAGATTTTCGAAATGATTATTCACACTAAAGCAACGAAGATAACAGAAAAACAGGCGAATATTCCTGTATTCCTGTTCTTCCCCTTGTTTTATTGGCAGTTTGCCCTTTATAAGACTATTAGTAAGGATAAGTCCGATATGCGAAGCTGAGCTTCGCTCGGGCTATGCCAATGAGGGGAGCCCGGCCTGTGTCAGCTGGTGCTGACTCGGCTTAGTCCTTACCCGCCGTGACACCCAGCCACAGCAGTAACTATTTGTAGAAATGAAGTGAAAAGCTCTGAAGTCATGAAAAAATATGAAAAACACACGCACACGCATGTGCATATACACACATATATTTATAATTGCTCTTAGAAAGGGTAATGGCAAAAGCTATGAAAAATATAAGAAACTGTAAAAAAAACTACATTGAAAAAAAAAAAAAATGTATTCAAAAGCAAGGAGCTAAACTAACGGAATAAAACTTGATAATGTTCGACACTTGGCCATGGCTCGATTAACAGCATAGCCACAACTTGCGCAGGGGCGAATGGTGCGTGCAGACTCACGAACGGCGGTGGCGGCGAGTGTCGAGACCTGAGATCATGCCCAGCTGTGTTGCGGACCGTGAACAGAGAGCGGCCGGTGATTTGCAGTTTCCAGGGTCGTGTGACGATCGTTTGCTGCCCGACAGGTGAGTTGATTTCGTCGAATTCATTAGTAATTAGCGTTTTTGTTTTCATATTTCATAGTCATATTTTTTTTTCTCACGTAGATACTAGATATATAACAAACTTGAACTTAAAGCATATTCCAGCAAGAACTCCACTGTGTATTTTGTAAATGGCAGTAAAATGTATCTAGATGTGGAAGACTTTTCTTACAATGCATCCGTCATTTTAAAACAAACTTGATTCCTTCTTAATATACATTCTCATTTACGCTTCAAGCCTAATCACTGATTCATAGCAGACGATATCGTTATCAATGTTATCGTCAAAATTATCCTTATTGCCACCACCATTGTCACTATAAGTATTATTTAACATTATATTATTTATCCCTATGGTAATTATTACGTTGTTTTCTACTGTCATTATCGTTTTTGTCAACAATATTGCAGTGGTTAACACCATGATCATTATCATTGTTATTTGTCATCCTTACTATTATAGATATGATTAACGTAATGAATCATAACCTTGTTATTACCATCGCCATCACTGTGATAATCATCATTTCCTCACATGTAATGTGAGAAAATAATGTAAACCAAGGTTTTGTTTCCTCTCATGTTTCCTCACACAGGTGGAGGACCAGGACCTGTGCAGGGCATATCCCCACCAGCAGTTAACTTCGGTAAGAGATCTAAAATGGAGCAATGTGAGGGGGAGATATTGGCACATTTTACACTTTTCTATCGCGTGGTTGTTGTGTGTGTAGGATTGCGTGAGATTACAGCAGGATTGAATCGTTTTTCAGAGTGCGGGATCCAGACAAGGAGGACGGTGCTTCGGTCTCGGCGCCAGCTACGTGCCAGCGAACGACTTTCCGAAGAAGAAATTGTCGCTGGTGCGCTTGTTGTTGGAGGGCGTGACGCTGAAGTCGGTGCTTGGCCTTGGATGGTGAGGGAAGATGGAATTTACAATAGAAAAAAACAAACATGTCCTTTTTGTTATAATGCATCTTGAGAAAGAAAGAAAGAAAAAAAAACCAAGATATACATTTTTCGTTTATAGTTATGGTGAGGTTATGATTTCGTTTAGCGGTTGTATTTTGTTTAATAAGTATACATTCCGCAGGCTCTTCTGGGAGAGAGGGACGCGGCGGGATCTATTGACTGGTTCTGCGCGGGAATGCTCATCAACGAACAATGGATCCTGACGGCCGCCCACTGCTTCGCACGGTGAGACAAGTTCATGATTACAGGCTGTGTGCATTTGTAGGTTTACTGCCACTGCATTGACACCGCTTTTGCCATTGATAATTCAATTTTTTATCAAAAAAAAAAAAAAAAAAAAAAAAAACAACAACCATGAATCAGTTGAAAGTAATGAAGTAATTTACAGTTCTGTTTCTTAACATGAAAATTTGAGGCGCGCTAATGTAGTACGCCTTGGAGAACACGACTATTCCAACCCGAACGACGGCGCCAACCCCGAGGACTTTGGTCTTGCTACAACCATCGCCTACCCACAATACAGCAAGCCTCAACTTTATCATGACATCGGTCTTATCAGACTTAACAAGAGAGTGACGATACAGGTAGAATGATGTAACGTATGTTTTAGGGTTTATCCAAGTATTAGTGGGCCAACTTTTCATAAGAATCACAACTTGAGTTGAGCTCTTCATTACAACCACAACTTCATAACGATCAAAGCTTTACACAATAATGAAAAAGCATTTCATAACAATCGCTTTTCCGAAAATCACCAGTTCTCATTACAATCATAATTTTGAATAACACTTTGACAGCCTTACATCCGGCCTGTGTGTCTTCCATGGGGCGCAGGGAGCAACGTGGACCTTGTTGGGAAAACGGTAACCGTGACTGGATGGGGACTCACGCAACCAGGTTGAGCATTTCGTGATGGTTCGATTCACTAAGTAGTAAATCAAGTTGATTAGAGAAATTTGCTGAGCAATTTAGATGACTTAGTGTCCATCCATTTTTACGTTAAATGACAAAGCTTCATCTAGTTGAATTTCATTGCGCGATATTCCTCTACAAATTTTGATTTATAATTGAAATGTACATCTGTGTTTAGCGCTTCATTGAGTTAAATATGACTGCAGGAAATTCCCCAACGAATTTATATTTAAATTTGAAATGTACATCTATGTTTACGTGAAATTATAAAGTTAGATTAAGTTAAGTTGAGTACACAGAGTTGCTTAGCGAATTTATAATAAATTTCGAATGCGCATCCATCATGACGTTAAGTAATAAGGCTTGTTTGTTGATTGACGATAACATTACTGACAGGTGGAAGAGTTAGCCCCGTGTTGCAAGAGGTAGACGTGACAGTGTTCCCGAGCGCGCAGTGTGACCAGGACTATACGAAACATACTTTCTACAATCTCCTGTGGCCCCAGGGGATAGGAGCAGGATTCGTGTGCGCAGGAGTCCGCGGCGGAGGCAAAGATGCATGCAAGGTAGGGTGTATTATTTAACCAGTGTCACGACTATAATTTGGATAAATACTAAACAAGATTTTTTCATAGATGGTATACATATATACATACATATATATTTATCTATTTTTATATATAATATAAATAGAAAGAGAGAGAGAGAGAGTTGTGTGTGTATGTACACTTGAGCAAACATACATTAGCTACTGTGGTACACATACAAAGAGCTAGCGAATCCATGATGAAAATTCCGTGGCCACGCCTGCATCTCTCCCCCAGGGTGACTCCGGCGGCCCCGCGGTGTACTCCGTCGGCCGAGGGCGGTTCACGCTGGCGGGGATCATCTCGTCGGGCGAAGGCTGCGGCAATGAGGAATACCCGGGACTCTACACCAACGTGAGGCAGTCGCAGTATCTCGCGTGGATTAAGCAAGTGGCGTTCTGATCTCGCAGTCCATGGCTTTTAAAGTGAAAAAGACTTGCACGACAATATGTTTTAGTTTTTTATTTGTTTGAATGCAGGACTTAGAAAAAAATGATTAAAGCTATGTTTTAGCACACTTATTACTTATTTTATTCTCAACTAACTAGATGTTAATGAAATGTAATACTGGTTATAATAAAAAGTATTACATTAGGTTAGTTAGAGTAGGTGGACATGTTCCGTTTGTACAATGGTAACGTACTTGTGCGATAACTTAATGCCGCTCTCACACCAGGGTGGCACGTCGAAGGTGAAAATAAGCATACGAAAATATATGAGACAGAAATGGCGTAGCACGTCGCATGCGTCATGTGCGACCTGCTTGCGACGACGAGATCCGGTTAATATAGAAATGTTGATAACAAATAATATATGAAAAAGGAAAATTTTGGACGTATGGCATACGTACAGTAGTTTTAAAGTGTCTTGAGTGATTTGCGCCAATGAGCGAGGCTTCTGATGAGGGCACGAGGAAACATTGCGATGTGTGCCTGATTTGGTGCTCAACAATGTCTCTTTCAGACAGTGAACCAATCAACATAATTTGTACAAGCCGTGGAGAAATACAAATGTTTATATGATACATCACCTTGGTACAATAACAATATCCTCCATGGTAGAATTATCAAAATATATAGTTTCTAAAAAAAAAAAAAAAATCCTACAAGTATTTTCAGGGCATTGATGCAAATTTGCCAAACATCTGCCCAAATTCCTCCATTTTATTCCTCCAAGTGACAGACAAATAATTGTGGCAAGATTATTATGGATTTAGGGCAACAATAACATCTCTGTAAACCTTAGTTTGAAATCACCGTGCCACTTGTCACTTGCCACCTGCCACTTGCAACGTGTGACGTTCCACCTTGTTGTGAAACTGGCTTAAAGGCCGCTCCTCGGTAAACAATCTGGCGAGTTAAACTAAGGGATACAAAACGCACGTGTTATAGACTGTAGTGAAAAAAGTAAGAGTCCACGTTATTATATAGCGCGCTGAACCACGGTTGATCAGAAAAGCATCCGATCAACAAGGGTATTATTTCCAAATAACCTTGCAATAATGAACTGAGAGAGGCCTAGGTCTTGCAGTGGAATGGATGGTTGCTAAAAAGAAAGAAGGTGAAGAACACACGCACCCATATATGTCTAAATATACATAATTATATATATTATACAAATATATGCACACACACATATATATGTATATATATGTAAATATATAATTATATACATATACATAATATGATATGTACACATACATATATATATAATTTGATATGTATACATATATAATAAAGTATACATATATCCACACATCTATGTACATATAAACACACACACACACACTCACACACTCACATAAATATGTTAATATATACACATCCTCACGTACATATATACACACACACATATATATAGATAGATATGGTCCAGACATCTTTATAATTTCAACCTATACACCTTTTAAATGTCGACTAAATATCGATCTCGACACACACACACACACACACACACACACACACACAGATAGAGTATCATGATCAGGTTTTTTTAATGGCCGCACACCACAAGAGACCTTCGATAAAATTAAAGCATATAACGTTGCTAGACATTGGCATCGCCAGGTTTGGTGTGGTCGGAGATGTGTGGAGATTGCTCCTATCCCAGGGCAACCTCAATCATCCATCAAAGGGAGACTGGCATTTGTGGAATATCGCCCAGGATGTCAAGATTAGTGTTGGGTCTGTGGGCAAAATCAGTCATGACCATCTGCATATGCAAAAGTTGTCTGCTCGATAGGTTCCCAGGCTACTCTCACCTTTCCAGAAGCAGGAACTTGTCTGTTGTTCCAGGGCTCTTTTAGCCATGTGCCAAGAAAACCAAGAGGACTGATTGAGCAGGATAAAACTTTGGCCCATCACTATGATCCAGAAACTAAGGCCAAATCTAAACAATGGAAGCACCTTGACTCACCACCCCCCAAAAAGGCACGTGTCACAAGGTTATGTATGCTCAGTCTTTTGGGATCACCATGGAATAGTGATGATGGATTTCCTGGCAAAAGGTACTACAATTACAAGAGCTTACTATGCTTCACTGCTACAGAAATTGTGGGAGGCTATCAAAATCAAGAGGCGTGGAATGTTGACCAAAGGTGACTGCCTCCTACAAGACAACGCCTCAGTTCACAACTACCACATTGCCCAGATGGAAGTGCAGTACTGCAATGACATTCTTCCTCATCACTCTTATTCTCCTGATGTTGCACCATCTGGCTTTCACCTCTTTCCGTTCATGAAGTCATGAACATTTCCAAGATGATGAGGTACTGTTTTCTGAAGTCACTTCATGGCTTTAAACGCATCCTGCGGACAGTCAATCTTGGCGAGACCTATGTAGAAAAGGACTAGTAGCTGTATGGAGTTTCATTTCTGTATGTCCATGGGAAGTGGGTCAGGAGAAATCTTCAATGAGTGTCCCCCATGCATATATATATATATATATTTTTTTTTTTACCAATAGTCATTCATTCCACTGCATGAGATAGGCCTTTCTCAATTCAGGATTTAGAGGTTATTTGGCAGAACCGCCCTTGCCTGATTGGATACCCTTCCTAATCAACCGCGGTTCGGCGAATTCATACACATGTATATTTATATAAATACATATATATAATTTGATATGTACATATATGTATATATATATGTATACATATATTTAAATATATACATATAAATATATACATACATGCATACATATACACATATATATATATACATATACACAATTGATATGCACACACACACACACACACACACATATATATATATATATATATATATATATATATATATATAAACATAAACACGCATATACATAATTTGACACACGCACACATACACATATATATGTATATATACACATATACATAATTTGATATGTACATATAGGTATATACACACACATATACATAATTTGATATGTACATATATGTATATATACACATATGTTTATATATATGTATATTTATACATATATTGAATATATATAATCAGTTATCTGCATGCTGAAAATGCCTTAATAACTCTCAGGAAAATAGACTAGTAACTAGGTATCATTGGCCAACCTGAGACTTTCATTCGTGATTCTCAGCCACAAGCTGGGGTATAGGATCTATCAGTGACTTTGGCTTTTGAAACTATGCTTATGTGGTGTCCCAAATGCATTGGTGACATTGGCCTTCATAGGACTGATAGACACAATTATTTTTAGTTAGGTTAATTTCTAAATCAACATTATTTTTGTTTCATATTTTCCTTTCTAGCTTCTTGGTCCTGTGTGTATGTGTGTGCGTGTGTGTATAAATGTATATATACATACACAAATGTTTACACACACATGCACATAAATATGTATATATATACATACATATATATACATATATATACATATACACACATATATATATGTATATATATACATACACACACACACACACACACACACACACACACACACACACACGAGGTGTGTACAAAAAGTATCCAACGTTAATTCTAATAGATTTCTGAAGCGGTCGTACCACTCCTTTACCTGAGTGGTTCATAATGCTTCATCCCCGAAGGCCCGTTGAATCTTGTTGATCATGTCCACATGGGAAACCCCAAGATTAACACAAATTGTATCTGACGGCACTCACTCGTCCTCAAGTCGGTTACCTTTTTTTAACAAACCTCGTATGTACACACACACACACACACACACACACACACACACACACACACACACACACACACACACACACACACACAAACACACACACACACACACACAACCACACACACACATACACATTTATATATATATATATATGTGCGTGTGTGTGTGAATGTTTGTGTCTATATATACATATATATATTCACAGTACCTCGCGTGGATCAAGAAAATTGCTTTCTGAGAAGCGATTCCATTATGATGTGTGGGTGACTGTTTACACATACACACACAAAAACACACATGCACCTCTAGATCCATTTATGTAGCTCTACCTATCTATCTGTCTATCTATCTACCTAACCTTATATTATGTATTTAAAAATATTATTTTAATCTATTATATATAATTAAGAAACCAAAAGTAAACTCGAATATGATGAAGCAACTAACAATACACCTGAAGTATAATCTATGAATATGTTATATCATTCACAGATTCATCCAGTTATTCCTTTGTATTTCTCTGTATATAGAGGAAGAAATAAAACTGGAAATAAAAATATTTTTAATTCTAAGGATAATCATTCTAATTTCTTTTTTTAGTACCTTACTGAAAAGAACTTGCCATTATTTGGCAATGCTGAATGCAATGTATTAATAACTAATTCAAAATGAGTTAAGGACTTCATTAAGTTGATGATAACATGGTTGTCAGATATCGCATTAAAAAAAAAAAAAAAAAAAAAATACATCTGTATAAACACTGTCTACAGTTAGGTATTCCGAAAAGAAATGTTGACCTCTTTGTGAACTCAACAAAATGGAATCCCTTGCGAGTATAATATAAACTTTATATATAAAGGATTATGATAGTTACGTATGGTGATGAGATTCCATAAATATGAGGTTTGAAATTTAAAGATATACTTTCTCGATTCCATGTATGTGTTATCTCTAGATTAGTTTGAAGTAATTGTACTTAAATTTAAAGATTAACTGTTTTCTTTGCCACTATAATAGTTATCACGCTAGTAAATGGTCTAAATGCTTGCTGTTTCAAAGGTGTCTGACAAAAGGCACCAGAGAAGGTAGATTTATTAATTTCAATGCAAATTTTGCATTCTCCGCCCTATATTCCCAAAGAGTTGGTGCAATGCCATGCAGATAGTGTGAATAACCACACCGTTTACTCAAATGATTCGGAGGCAAAATTCGCACAAAAGGCATTCGATCCTCTTTCTGTGACAAAAAGTAAACTGAAAGATAATATAGAACACAAAAAAGCTTCCTTTGCAGCAAAATAAGGGATATGAGGTCTGAGGTCTATGTAACAACTAAATATATTTGCGATATTTTGCATTATTCCACCCTTAGATCTTCAGTTAAATTCTATGAAAAATGAAGGGGGTTTAAAGGGAGTTAAAAAGGGCTAAGCCCCCTATATAACCTGGAAACGAGTGGATATATTGTGCCCTCCCGTGTATTACCGATATTTCTCGAAATTTCCCCCCAAATTCCCTGATATGTATTATGCCCTCCCCAGCTATCGGGGCCGATATCGTAGCTGTGCTTCGTTTGCGGAGGAAATGAGTGCTAGATTCATTCGAAACACAACGAAGACCATTGGGAAATTATTTGGTCCATCGGTGATAGGCTTTACTTCCAAATTTACCAAAAAAAAAAAAAAAAAAAAAAAAAAACGATAATTACAGTGCTTTCCTTGGCCAGGAATTCCTTAATATGAGGAAAGTCCATCAAAGTGCAAATAAGGTTTAAATAATTCTGATGTGACACGTGACTTCTATCGCAGTTTATTTTTCAGTTACACTGAAATGAATATGGATTGTAAGTCACTTGCAGACAAACATTGAACGTAAATCCTGCAGTGATTATGAATTACGTAAGCTCAGTATAATCACACATCGTTGATAAAATTACGAAGAAGACATCCTCCCAGATCCAGGTGAGGGAGAAAATGTTTCCTAGAGGGTTGTATCTATCGGTTTACCACAAACTCTTCTATTTTTGTGTCTGACATCATTTTATTTCTTTCCTTTTATTTTTTTTTCAGTTTTGGATTATTTCACTTACTGTATCTGTTTGCCTCCCTTTGCCCTTGTCTCTGTCAGTCTCTCACTCCCCCCTTTCTCTCTCTCTCTCTCTTTCCTCCTGTCTATCAATATGTTTCTCTTCTTCCCCCTAACACGCTGTCCATTTACCCGTCTGAGAGTCCATTTCCATCTTTGTTTGTCTGTCTCTCATTCTTGTCTTTTCCATTTCTGTTTGTGTGCATGTTTCTCTCTCCTTGCCTCTATCTATTATCACCCTCTCTCTCTATGAAACATTCTCTATTCTCTCTCTCACTCCGTATTCCTTTGAATTTGTCTGAACTGTGTGTCTATTTTCTCTGACAGTCTGTTTGTATTTCTCTGTATCTCTTGGATTATATCCTGGTCCTCGTGGGGACAAGTGTGAGCTACACCTCAGCGCAAGCTCAGTCAAGGGCGAAGTGAAGCTCCGGATAAAGTTATGTGAGAAAATCCAGAAAGAAATATTTTGGGATTTTTAAAATAATTATTCAAAATAAAGCAACGAAGAGAAGAATAGAAAAACAGGCGAATATTCCTGTTCTTCCCTTTGTTTTATTTGCAGTTTGTCCTTTACAAGATTATTTGTAGAAATGGTGAAATGAAAAGGTCAGAAAAGTCATGAAAAAATAAGAATAACACATGCGTACGCACATATATATGTGTGTGAACATACATGCATATATATATATATATATATATATATATATGTAAATATGTATATAGATATTTATAATAGCTATTAAAGAGGATAATGCCAAAAGATATGAGATATGTAAGATCCTATAAGAAACAAAAGCAGGATAAGACAACAACAAACAAACACAAAGAAACTATGTACTCAAAAGCAAGGAGCTAAACTAACGGAATAAAACTTGATAATGTTCGGCACTTGGCCATGGCTCGATTAACAGCATAGGCACAACTTGCGCAGGGGCGAATGGTGCGTGCAGACTCACGAACCGGGCACGGCAAAGGTCGCGGGCTCGCGCCACGCAGCCGGCCGGGGGCCGCCGGGGTAACCATTCCCCGTGCCGCCCCGCTTCTCGGTCGGTTTGTGGCCCTGCCCCTCACACAGGCGACCGCTCCCGTCTAGACGTCCGGAATGGTTTCCGAGTACCGCCCCCCCCCCTCACTGAGGTGAAACAACCTTTGGATGGTTGCTTCAGAGGGATGAAAGGAACCAGCTGGCAAAAGGACAAAACCCCCCTTCCCTCACTGAGGTGAAACAGCCTTTGGATGGCTGCTTCAGAGGGAAGGGGGAAACACTTTGAAAAGACACAGGTCCTTTCCTTCCTCACTGAGGTGAAACAACCTTTGGGTGGTTGCTTCAGAGGAATGTAAGGAACTGCCTGGCAAGAACGCAAAACCTCCCTTCCCTCACTGAGGTAAAACAGCCTTTGGGTGGCTGTTTTAGAGGGAAGGGTGAACTACTTTGAAAAGACACAGGTCCTTTCCTTCCTCACTGAGGTGAAACAACCTTTGGGTGGTTGCTTCTGAGGGATGAAAGGAACCAGCTGGCAAAAGTGCAAAACCTCCTTTCCCTCACTGAGGTGAGGCAGCCTTTGGATGACTGTCTCAGAGGGAAGGAGGAATCCCTCTGAAAAGACACAGGTCCTTTCCTTCCCCACTAAGGTGAAACAACCTTTGGGTGGTTGCTTCAGGGGAACGAAAGGAAGTGCCCGACAAGAACGCAAAACCTCCCTTCCCTCACTGAGGTGAAACAGCCTTTGGGTGGCTGTTTTAGAGGGAAGGGGGAACTACTTTGAAAAGACACAGGTCCTTTCCTTCCTCACTGAGGTGAAACAACCTTTGGGTGGTTGCTTCAGAGGGATGAAAGGAACTGCCTGGTAAAAGTGCAAGACTCCTCTTCCCTCACTGCGGTGAAGCAACCTCTGGGTGGCTGCCTCAGAGGGCTGAGCAAAAGGGCTCCAAACAATGATGTCTCGTAGGTGGAAGGGCATCCCCTCTGGTCTCTCCCCAGGGGTTTACACCTACCCACGCGTTTGCCGTGCGTGGCAGCCTTGTGCGCTGTGGAGACGGGAGTCCTGGAGGTTGAACGATGCCGTGAACGAGTACGCCCTGCGGCTAGCAACACGCCTCTTTGGTCCTCTATTCCAGCAAGACAGGCGGCCTGATCCCGGCCCGGTCACGGTCAATCGGCTGGTCTCCCCCGGGAGGCTAGGGTCAAGCAGTCATGCCGCCATTGGCACTCACAATGGTCCGTGAGTGCCGTCACAATGGCTATTGGCTGCGTATATCCTCTCATCACTCCTGTTGCTGTTAGACACTGGTTCTGACACTCAGCTTCCCCTTGTTGGACTCCGTGGTGGGTGGGGGCGTGAGAGGATGAAGCACTTACCAATTCATGGAAAAACTCAATCAAACACCCCCCACAGACTGACTAAAAGTTGACGAACCTGCGCAAGGCCCAGACCACGGTAGTCACCATGAAGGCATATGTGCCTTCCGGTGGCAAAAGAAAGCCCCATGCACAGGATGACACTGTCAACCCTGCTGCTAAGGTGGACAAGACCGAAGCCAATGGGTCTGTCCACCGAATAGTCAAAGATCTTGACTCGCGAGCTGGCCTCTCCAGGCCAGCAGCTAAGCCAGGGAGGCCCCTGAGTTCACAGACGGCCTCCCCGATTGAGAGGGGAGAGCAGGCTGAACCAGCCGCATCAGCTGCTACCTCCACAAACAAGCCCGAAAGCCGAAAGGGCGGGTCGAAGCGTCCGAGGCCGGAGACCGACTCTGATGAAGAGTCGGGACCCCCTAAACGCTTCGCCCAGTTCAAAGTGCCAGCTAAACCCGAAGCCTTCGACAATGCCTACCAATTGGTCAGGGCATTGGAGTTGCAACGGAAAATCCGGTTGTCGATCCGGGTCGCCCGAGATGAGGGCATGATCATAATGCCCAAAGATCAAGCTACCTTGAATTTCCTCCGGGAAACGAAGGAGCTAACCGATGGGAGGAAAGTGAGTCTTTCCCCACTAAGTCCCGAGGATAAGAGAACCAAGATGGTGCTACTTGGCTTCTCAGTCTCGTACGATGTGGAGCTGATCGCTTCACACCCACAGGTCGTGCAGGCTTCCCGAATGTCGAAGGGGAAGACCCCAACCAGGCAAGTCCTGGTGACCATGAAAGGTGCCCCAACCATTACCCTTGATCTGGGTAACTGGGGCACCTACAACCTTCGAACGTATGTGCCAGAACCACTTCGGTGTTTCAAGTGCCAGAAATACGGTCACCACCAGGCTAACTGTACAGCCAAGCCTAAATGTGGTGTCTGTAGCAAGGCACACAACACAGAGGTATGCCTCAAGGCATACAAAGAGGAAAAGAGGGACACAACAGCCAAATGTCCCAACTGTGCCAAGAAGCATCATGCCTGGAGCCTGACTTGCTCTGTCAGGAAAAAGGCGGCCCTCAGGCGGCAAGAGGTTGCTCAAAACCGATCAGACTTTGTTCCTGCCCCACCGGGCACCCATGTCTGGGGAAGGAACAAAAGCGAAAAGGCCTCCCGACCTCCTAAGAGGAAGGAAGCCGCCCCCCAGCCGACACCGGATGTCTCCAACAAAAAGGAGTTTCCGACAATGCCAAAGGTGCAGAAAAAGAAACTTTTTTCTTTAGTTTCTAAGAGCACCACAAAAACCTCCCCAACAGATGATCATCTCCTCTTTGACGAGGATGATATGACTCTCCTGTTAACTGCTGTTGTCACAGCAGTAGCAACAGCCCTGGGGAGGTCGAGTGAGGAGGCCGAGAAGGCAGTTTCGGTCGCCATGACGGCAATGACCCAGACTGTCGCAGCCCTGAAGGGAAGAAAGCTGGCTAGAGCAAAACCAGCCTCACCCTCACCCCAGGACGAGACTCCCCTCCCCACTCCAAACCAGGCCATGCCTTCACAGGCAGAGCCAAAACAGGCTGAATCTGTGCAGCCAGAGCCAGATCACGCTGACCTTGCCCAGGCAAGGCCAGCAAGGCCAGCCAAGAAAAAGCCTGAGAGAAAAGCCGAACCAACCAAAGTCAGAGCTACCAAAGGCTCTCCATCCCCCCAGTGGACCCAAGGATAGCCTGACAACAGACGAGGAGCCCTCAACCAGCGAGGACCTCGCAATGGAGTTGTCAGACTCCGACGATGTCTCTGATGTAACTATCACTGAGTAACATCATGACACACCATCTAAGCATCCTACAGGGGAACATCAATAGCTTCTCTGCAAAGAACGCTTTTCTCCAAGCAGTAGTGCGATCAAGGAACATTGACATTGTCATGCTCCAGGAGACATTAACAGTGGACACTGTTCGCTTCTCAGGGTACCATGCCTACACACTGCCACGAACACCTGGCAAGAGAGGCTTGATCACCCTTGTGAGAGCAACAATCCCCTGCTCCACAATAGCCGATGCATCGCACTGTGGAGACGATGTTGAATCCCTTGCCGTCGAGGTTCACCTGGCCGGGGGGCCCCTCAAACTGTACAATGTGTACTGCCGGCCACGCTGTAAAAGCTTAGACATCAGCCAGGTCTGTGCTTCTGCTGCACACGGCCGAGTGATCATAGGGGGAGACTTCAATGCACACCACCCCATCCTGGCTCCCTGCCGGGCACCGGATGCGGCCGGCTATCACATAGCCGACGTGCTAGAGACATTCCCTGAGATCGCTCTCCTCAACACCCAAGAGCCAACGCACGTCAGAGGAGGGGTCCTAGACCTCACCCTGGCCACTGCGACTCTGGTGGGGAGGATTGGCTGGTGTGTCGATGAGACCGTCACAAGTGACCATTACGGCACTATAACTACCCTCATGGATGCTGGCCCAGCCGAAATCCTAAGACCGAATCCAAGATGGAAAACAGACAAGGCCAACTGGCAGGCGTTTCAAAACGCCTTGGCCCTCTGTCTGAGATGCAACAATCCCCCACAAAGCGAAAATGTGGAAGTGCTCGAAGCCAGCCTGCTAAACGCCATTAATGAAGCAGCCTCACAGACCATACCCAAAACTCGGCCTGGGTCCAGAAGTCACAAAGACGCCTGGTACTTCAATGACGAGATCAGGGAGGTCAACCACAGGGTGAACATGTGCCGAAAACTATTCTGAAGGCAAAGAACCCCTGACAACTTATCCCTCCTAAGGGAAACTGTCACGGATGCCAAGGAAACTGCCAACAGAGTCAGGCAGGTAAAGTGGCTGGAATGGTGTGAGTCCTTCGACCACCAAACCACCCTTTCAGAGCTGTGGCAACGGGTCAAGCGAGCTACCAGCCACTCAGCCCCGAGATGCACCCATCACGACCCCCAAGCAGAGGCTAACAGACTGGCGCACGAGTTCTCTGCGAGAACGAGCAGCAACAGTCTGCCAGCCGAGCTGAGGGCAAGCCAAGAGCGTCTACAGCCAGACAGACACGCTCAGATCAGAGAAAGGGCAGCCGAACCCGATAACTCAGACGTTATCTTTTCTCTGAGGGAACTAAGGAAAGCCTATAAAACCAGTTCCAACACAGCCCCGGGCTCTGATGGGATCTCGTACCCCATTATCTCCCACCTAGGACTAGCAGGTGAGCGTGCACTCTTGCAACTCATCAACAAGTCCTGGGAAACTTCCACTCTACCCCAGAGTTGGAAGAGGGCTACCATAGTTCCCATCCCAAAACCAAAGGAGCCGGGGAAGTACCGCCCCATGTCTCTGCTCAGCTGCCTGGCCAAGACGGCTGAGAGGATGGTACTAAACCGGCTTCAATGGAAAACGGGACCCCCGCACGAACACCTTCACGGGTTCACAAGGGGCATGGGCACAGCACACAGCATAGCCACGCTCTTAAGCACAATCAGCAAGGGCCCAGCTGTGGTGGTATTCCTTGACCTGGAGAAGGCTTTTGAACTGGCAAGTCCGCTTGCCATTCAGGAAAGCCTGATCCAGAAGGGAATCAGAGGAAAGCTCTTGGCTTGGATAGGTGACTACTTCAGGAACAGGACTGCCAATGTCAAATTCCAGGGTCACCTATCGCAGCACATGCCGCTCGAAAATGGAACGCCACAGGGTGGGGTTCTCAGTCCAGCCCTATTCAACACTTTAATGTCCTGCATCCTCAACATAAACCTCCCAGTGGGGTGCCAGATCATCTCATATGCAGACGATCTCGCTATCATCTCCACTGGACCACGCAGCCAGAATAAAGCCCAGCGTTGTCTGGACCTCGTGTCAGAGGAGTGTTGTAGGACAGGACTAAAGATCTCTGCTGCCAAATCCAAAGCCATGGCTCTGAGACAGAGAGTTCGAGGCACAAGACTGAAAATCCAGGGAGTGGAATTAGAATGGGTCAAGGACTACCTATACCTTGGGGTAAGGATAGACCGGACCCTCTCCTTCCATAAGGAGGTCCAGTACCTGGTTGACCGAACCAAAGCAAGACTGTCCGTCATGAGAGCAATGACTGGGAGACGCATAGGGGCCAGACACAAAGTACTAAGATCATTCTATGTACATGCTGTCCGGCCCATTGTGGACTATGCCTCAGTCGCTCTAATTGCTGCAAAGAAAAAGCACACAGACAAATTAGAAACAGTCCAAAATGAAGCTGCCAGGATCATTCTGGGTGCCCCGAGGTGGACGAAGGTCCTCAACCTCCTGATGGAGGCAAACCTTCTCCCCCTGGACTCACGAATCGATCTAACGGCAACACAATTCCTGTCAAAGGTCATCCAGGCTCCCAGGAACACAAGCCTAAGACAAAAATTAGTCAGATGCCTCGAACAAGACAACGAGCTCGTTGCAAACAACTCCTGGCTGTCTCATACAGCCAGGGTGTTGATACCCCATCAGCTCAAAGAACAGCTTCTTGATAAGGGCATGGACTCCCCCCACCCCGACTTTGCCGAAGCCCCGCCATGGGCACTGTGCCTGATAGAGTTCAACATAATGAGCCTGTCAATGAAAAAGAACCCTATACCCCATGCCTAGCCTAAAGGCAGAAGCCCACAGGGTCATTGCAGCCATCACTCCTCCGGGTAGTAGAACATACTACACGGATGGATCGGTCGATCCCTTGAGCCACACTGCAGGCGCCGGCTTTGCAGCTAGGGATGCCACGCGATCCATGAGGGTAACAGACAACGCCTCCTCGCTACAGGCAGAGGCAGTTGCAATCATGGGAGCCCTAGGCCACGCGTCCCTAAGGGAAGGACACGTGGTCATACACACAGACTCCAGGGCAGCCATTGACTGTCTTCAGCACAGCTCACCCACAGACAACATCTACCTACTGACCACGATTCTCACAATGGCACAGAGAATTCTTGCTCAGGGTAGAAAAATTATCATCAACTGGGTCCCAAGCCACATCGGCATCAGAGGGAACGAGCTTGCTGACAGACAAGCCGTCGCTGGCAGGGGTATGCCCCCAAATCCCATGACGATAAAACCGAGCCGAAAATTACTTATGAAGAAGTGTGCCTTGGTCGGTCGTACCTTCCTACGGCAGCTCCACAGAGAGGAAACGAGAACCTCCCCCTCGGCCAGCTGGTACTCAAACGCCACAGGCTATAAACCACTGGCACTCTCTGAAGTAAGCAACAGAGGTACCGAAGTCATTCTTCACAGAATGCGCCTAGGTTACCACTGTGCATGGCAGATTATCCCAACAATCGAACGCGATGAATGGTGCTGCAAGCACTGCGGCGAGCCGAACGCCACACTAGTCCACTACCTAGAAAATTGTGACCATACACAATTCCTGAGACATGGACCGCCCACAACAGCCGCCGTGCTGGTAAAGAGGCTATGCGAAATGCTTACACCATGGCGGCAGGAGCGCTTGCTGGCAATCCCGCCGCCACGGTAAGCACCGAGTGTCAGACAACTCAATGAGATAGCCGTAAAAAGCTGACACAGGCCGGGCCATATCTAGAAGGCCCGGGCGAAGCTAGAACTTCGCAAACCAAACCACCACCAGACTCACGAACGGCGTTGGCGGCGAGTGTCGAGACCTGAGATCATGCCCAGCTGTGTTGCGGACCGTGAACAGAGAGCAGCCGGTGATTTGCAGTTTCCAGGGTCGTGTGACGATCGTTTGCTGCTCGACAGGTCAGTTGATTTCGTCGAATTCATTAGTAAATAGTGTTTTTTTCATATTTCTTTATATGGACTTCGATATTTGCTCTGTTTCATATAACATTTTATCTAGTTCCTCTTCTTTATCACGGAGATACTAGATATATAACAAACTTTATCTCAAAGCATATTCCAGCAAGAACTCCACTGTGTATCTAATAGTGTGATCGTCGATTCATAAAGGATGATATGGGTATCATTGTTATCGTCAGAATTATCCCTATTGCCACCACCACTGTCACTATTAGTATTATTTAACATTATATTGTTCATTCCTATGATACTCATTAATTTGTTTTCTACTGTCATTATCGTTTTCGTCAACAATATTATAATGGTTAGCACCACGATTTTCGTTATCATTATCATTGTTATCTGTCATCCTTACTATTATAGATATGATTAACATAATGAAGAGAGGATAATGACTGCATTATCTGTATTATCATTATCCGCCTTATCATTATAATTATAATGATAATATAATGGTGACTGCTATTTCCGTAGCAAATGTAAACCAAGGTTATGTTTCCTCTCACGTTTCCTCACACAGGTGGAGGACCAAGACTTGTGCAGGAGATATCTCCACCAGCAGTTAACTTATGTAAGAGATCGAAACAGCAGAACTGAATCGTATTTCAGAGTGCGGGATCCAGACAAGGAGGACGGTGCTTCGGTCTCGTTTCCAGCTAGTTCTTCCTCCTGTTGTTGGCGGGCATGACGCAGAAGTCAGTGCTTGGCCTTGGATGGTGAGGGAAAAATACATGTCCATTTTGTCATGATGCATCTTGAGAGAGAGAGAAAAAAAAAAATTAATGCATTTTTCGTTTACAGTTATGGTGAGGTTCGTTTGGCGGTTGTATTTTGTTTATTAAGTAAACATTACGGAGGCTCTTCTGGGAGACAGGGACGCGGCGGGATCCATTGACTGGTTCTGCGCGGGAATGCTCATCAACGAACAATGGATCCTGACGGCCGCCCACTGCTTCGCACGGTGAGACAAGTTCATGATTACAGGCTGTGTGCATTTGTAGGTTTATTGCCACTATATTGACACCGCTTTTGCCATTGATAATTCATTTTTTTATACAAAAAAAAAACAACAAACAAAAAAAACAACAACCATGAATCAGTTGAAAGTAATGAAGTAATTTACAGTTCTGTTTCTTAACATGAACATTTGAGGTGCGCTAATGTAATACGCCTTGGAGAACACGATTATTCCAATATATAATATATATAGAAAGAGAGAGAGAGTTGTGTCTGTATGTACACTTGAGAAAACATACATTAGCTACTGTGGTACACATACAAAGAGCTAGCGAATCCATGATGAAAATTCCGTGGCCACGCCTGCATCTCTCCCCCAGGGTGACTCCGGCGGCCCCGCGGTGTACTCCGTCGGCCGAGGGCGGTTCACGCTGGCAGGGGATCATCTCGTCGGGCGAAGGCTGCGGCAATGAGGAATACCCGGGACTCTACACCAACGTGAGGCAGTCGCAGTATCTCGCGTGGATTAAGCAAGTGGCGTTCTGATCTCGCAGTCCATGGCTTTTAAAGTGAAGAAAGACTTGCACGACTATATATATTTTTGTCTTCAGACAATGTTGTTTTGTTTTTGTTTTGTTTGAATGATTAAAACTATGTTTTAGCAATTTTTTTATTTCTTTCATTCTCGACTAAGTAAAATGATATTTTTCGATGCAATACAAGGGAAAAAGTTAAGATTAGATTTTGATAAAATGCATTACATTAAATAAGCATACGAAAATATATAATTCAGAAATGGCGAAGCACGTCGCATTTGTCATGTGCGACCTGCTTGCGACGACGATGAAATGTTGAAAACAAATAATATATGATAAAAAAATAAAACTTTTGGACGTGTGGCATACGCAGAGTAGTTCTGAAGCGTCTAGAGAGATTTCCGCCAATAAGAAGGATTCTGATGAGTGCAAACGCGCGCGGTGTTGCACGAGGAAACATTGCGATGCGTGCCTGATTTCGTGCTCAACAATGTCTCTTCCAGACAATGAACCAACCAACATAACATCTGTACAAGCTGTGGAGAAATACAAATATTTATATGATGCATCACCTGAATACAATAATACCCTCCACGGAAGAAAAGAATTTTCAAAATATTTCGTTTATGAGAAAAAAAATCACTACAAGTATTACAGGGCATTCATGCAAGTTTGCCACACATTCTGCCCAAAGTTCTTCACTTTATTTTTCACTTCACTAGTGACAGATAGATAAATGTCACAAGATTACTATGGGTTTAGGACAACAATAACATAGTCAACCCCCGATGATGCCACCTCTGTGAAGCTTAGTTTGAAATCACCGTGCCACTTGTCACTTGCCACCTGCCACTTGCAACGTGCGACGTGCCACCTTGTTGCGAAAGCGGCTTAAAGGCCGCTCCGCGATAAACAATCTGGCAGGTTAAACCAAGGGATGCCAAAAGCACGTGTAATATACTGTAATGAAAAAGTAAGAGTCCACATTATTTTATATGTTGTAAAGTCATATTGTATTTTCTTATAACGGAAAGTCATGGTTCCTTTCTGCCGTGCGCAGGTATGTGCAACTCCGCGGCAGTTGCAAAATGCCTGCGCTCGGACTGCTGGCTCGTGCTCAGTCTCACGGCGGGAAGACCACATTGCGCACTGAGAGGTCAAATGCAGGTGCACAAGTGGTAGCGCGCTGAACCACCGTTGATCAGAACAGCATCCGATCAACAAGGGTGTTATTGCCAAATAACCTCGCGATAATGAATTGAGAGAGGCCTAGGTCTTGCAATGGAATGATTGGTTGCTAAAAGTAAATTAAGAAAAAAAAACACATATATGCGTGTGTGTGTATTCATATTTACCCCCCCCCCCACACACACACACATACATATATACACACACACATCCATGCGGTAGGCAAGCCTACTGTATCTGCATTAAAATTACCCAATATATGCAAATCCGTGTTTGCGTTCATGGGCGCACGCGCGTGCAGGTGTGTTTATGAATGCACACAGGCAAGGGTACATACATACATACATACATATATATATATATATATATATATATATATATATATACACATATACATACACACACACACACACAGACACACACACACACACACATATATATATATATATATATATATATATATATATATATATGTATATACTTATATACACAGAGGCGTCTGAGTTGCCAGAACGAGGTCGCAAGCGGCAGCGAACTGCCTCCGGGACTACGACTCCGGATTTTTCCTCAGGGTTGATTCCCGAAGCCTTTTCATCTTATAGATACCACGGGGCAGTGGATTGTTTTGTATAGGGTGGACTCCCATACCTTTTGACCATACACGGACTGAACTACAAGGCAGAAGTCGGCCACCGCTATCGTATCTACGTAAGACTAACAATATTCGGAAATCCGTGTGTGTGCTCATGTGCGCGAGCGCATGCTTGTGTGTGTGAATGCGCACGCGCGAACACACACACACACACGCGCACATATACACATGCACGATGTGTGTATGAATGCACACACACACACACACACACACACACACACACACACACACACACACACACACACACACACACACACACACACACACATGCACGATGTGTGTATATACATATATATACATACATATATATACACACACATATATAGTGGGTGTATATATATGTATATACATACATATATATACACACACATATATAGTGGGTGTATATATATGTATATATATGCATATATATGTATATATATATGCATATATATATGTATATATATGAATATATATGTATATATATGTAAAAAACTGTGTGTTTATATGTATATATGTGTGTATATATATGTATATATATGTAACTGCCGTGATGGTCCAGTGGATAGAGTTCAATACCTTGCCACGGCAGTTGTAAAAAAGGCCTGCGCTCCGACTATTGGCTCGAGCCCGATCTCACGGCGAGAAAACGACACATCACCTTGAGAAGTCAAACGCAGGTGTGGTAGAGGAAGTCGTGGCATAAGGCAAGGGTGGTACTGCCAAATGACCTCTCAATAATAAATTGGGAGAGGCCTAGCTCCTGCAGTGGAATAAATGGCTATTGAACAAACAAATATATATATGTATATATACACACATATATGCATATAATAATGTCTACATATACATAGATATACATATATATGCATGTATATGTATGTATATAAATATATATACATATATAGATATATTTTTATATAGATATGTATGTATGTATGTATGTATACACATACACACGTATATATATATATATATATATATATATATATATATATATATATATATATATATATATAAAACCTTGTAAGCTGTTTCAGTTCTTTTGAAACGTGGTAAAAAACAAATTCGATTCACAGAGGTTGAGATATCCCCAAAGTTACACTGTATCCATTGTTCCCCCACTTACTGGAACAGACATACTAGTTTCCACACATGTTAAGCACAAAGCATGAATATGAATTATACATATGGCACCTACAGTGAAAAAATAATATATCCTTTTAACTAAACATAAAAAAAGTCTAACGGCTATTGTACGTGAAAGAGAGAAAAACAAAAAAACATCAAGAATCAACACCATGCAACCATAAATGCCTTGCAATAAAAACATGTCTTGCAACTGAAAGTTTTCCTACTTCATGCGACGCTTGCCGACCGTAACCTGTTTTCCAGCTTTCCGCCCCCGCCCACTCACCTCTCACGCCCCCTCCGCCTGCTCATCCTGCTCCTCCTTCCTTATTTCGCATTTTCTCTCACTTATTCTACTCCTGTTTCTACTCTACGCTACGGTTTATTTTATTATTATTTTGTTTTTACTTACTTTCGTCTTATTATATCCTTCCTCCTTCCTCGTTCGTTTTGCGTCCTCAACCTTTCATGCCTTCTTTTTCATTTCCCTTCATTTAATTTTAATGTCTTCTTCGCGCTCCTCTCTCTCTCTTTGTCCTAGACAAAAATAATATGATAAATGCAACATTTACCTAGGATTTATAAACCGTCCAAATAAATAGTAGTTAACAGAGCAGCTTTATTTACACGCTGCATTGCTAATAGATTAATAACACCCATTAGGCGTAATAAGTTTAAGAACGCAATTTAGCCACAGATAGCATAAGAAATTATTATCGCTGATTGTTTTGTGTGTATATTTACTCCTGAATGCTGAAAGAAAGTGGGGACAAAATAGGAAAACATAGATTACAGTAAAAATTCTAATCACTCGCATCCAAACACCTCCATGACCTCAAGCTCCACGATGCATTCTGCCGCAAGAGGGTTTCCCAGATACTGACGTCATGCAAGGACAAGAACCCGAGCAGCACTCACTTGCGGCAAACCTGAACACACTTCTCCACCAAATCACTAGTCCACGGCCAGTCTCACGGCAGGACTGGCAGAGTCATCATGTCGATCGGCTACAGATTGCTTTCGCTCCTTGTCATCGTCGTTGGGTCGACGCTGACCTTCTCTGCAGCACAAGGTTAGTTTCAGAGAGTCTCGTGAATCATCTATGAATATCATGATGCCATTCTACATATAAAAGGGGAGGGAGAACTATTCAAACTGAATTGCTTGGAGTCGGAACATGGGACTAGCTGTTGCTATTACTAGTATGAGTGTATTCTAATAATGTGACACCATTACTTGACACCCATTTTGTAGGCCTCGACCAACGCTGCACGCTGCTGTCTGGAGGTCCTGGCGTGTGTCGGAGAATCACTCAGTGTCCGGAAGTAGCTCAGTTTGCCCACAGGCGAGAAGTAAAATACTGCGGTACACTTGATCGACTCGCCATCGTCTGTTGTCCTCAGGGTGAGTCAGTGCCCGCTAATGCTGCAAAACGAAATCAGTAAACGGTTCACTATTATCAAAGATCAGTATCCTCAAAGAACAATTATGCTGACTGAGGGTGAATGCAGGGGAGGCTGTTTCATTCTCTTACAAAGCAGTTACGAATGCCTTGGCTGTAAGAGAAATTTCTGTGCTTTTTTTCCATCAACAGATTCCACCTCATGTTCCGGCACAGGGAATAACGACGGCATCGCTGCGCCGGTAGTTAATTTCGGCAAGTAACATATTGTTGTTTATTGCTCAGAGAGACAGAGAGAGAGAGAGAAATAAACATATATATGTATATATATATAGAGAGAGAAGCAGAGACAGACAGATAGATAGATAGAGATAGATAGATAGATAGATAGAGAGAGAGATAGATAGATAGAGAGAGAAGCAGAGAGAGACAGATAGATAGATATATATATAGAGAGAGAGAGAAAGAGAAAAAAAAAAACAGAGAGAGAGAGAGAAAGAGAAAGAAAAAAAAACAGAAAGAGAAAGATAAATACAGAGAGAGAGAAAAAAAAACAGAGAGAGAGAGAGAGAAAGAGAGAAAGAAAAAAAGATAAAAACAGAGAGAGAGAGAGAGAAAGAAAACAAACAAACGCCTTCTCACCCGACCCCCCTTCCTGAGGGCACCGGATGCGGCCGGCTATCACATACCCGACGTGCTAGAGACATTCCCTAAGATCGCTATCCTCAACACCCAAGAGCCAACGCACGTCAGAGGAGGGGTCCTAGACCTCACCCTGGCCACTGCAACTCTGGTGGGGAGGATTGGCTGGTGTGTCGATGAGACCGTCACAAGTGACCATTACGGCACTATAACTACCCTCATGGATGCTGGCCCAGCCGAAATCCTAAGACCGAATCCAAGATGGAAAACAGACAAGGCCAACTGGCAGGCGTTTCAAAACGCCTTGGCCCTCTGTCTGAGATGCAACGATCCCCCACAAAGCGGAAATGTGGAAGTGCTCGAAGCTAGCCTGCTAAACGCCATTAATGAAGCAGCCTCACAGACCATACCCAAAACTCGGCCTGGGTCCAGAAGTCACAAAGACGCCTGGTACTTCAATGACGAGATCAGGGAGGTCAATCACAGGGTGAACATGTGCCGAAAACTATTCCGAAGGCAAAGAACCCCTGACAACTTATCCCTCCTATGGGAAGCTGTCACGGATGCCAAGGAAACTGCCAACAGAGTCAGGCAGGAAAAGTGGCTGGAATGGTGTGAGTCCTTCGACCACCAAACCACCCTTTCAGAGCTGTGGCAACGGGTCAAGCGAGCTACCAGCCGCTCAGCCCCGAGGTCAGATGCCTCGAACAAGACAACGAGCTCGTTGCAAACAACTCCTGGCTGTCTCATACAGCCAGGGTGTTGATACGCCATCAGCTCAAAGAACAGCTTCTTGCTAAGGGCATGGACTCCCCCCACCCCGACTTTGCCGAAGCCCCGCCGTGGGCACTGAGCCTGATAGAGTTCAACATAATGAGCCTGTCAATGAAAAAGAGCCTATACCCCATGCCTAGCCTAAAGGCAGAAGCCCACAGGGTCATTGCAGCCATCACTCCTCCGGGTAGTAGAACATACTACACGGATGGATCGGTCGATCCCTTGAGCCACACTGCAGGCGCCGGCTTTGCAGCTAGGGATGCCACGCGATCCATGAGGGTAACAGACAACGCCTCCTCGCTACAGGCAGAGGCAGTTGCAATCATGGGAGCCCTAGGCCACGTGTCCCTAAGGGAAGGACACGTGGTCATACACACAGACTCCAGGGCAGCCATTGACTGTCTTCAGCACAGCTCACTCACAGACATCATCTACCTACTGACCACGATTCTCACAATGGCACAGAGAATTCTTGCTCAGGGTAGAAGAATTATCATCAACTGGGTCCCAAGCCACATCGGAGTCAGAGGGAACGAGCTTGCTGACAGACTAGCCGTCGCTGGCAGGGGTATGCCCCCAAATCCCATGACGATAAAACCGAGCCGAAAATTACTTATGGAGAAGTGTGCCTTGGTCGGTCGTACCTTCCTACGGCAGCTCCATAGAGAGGAAACGAGAACCTCCCCCTCGGCCAGCTGGTACTCAGACGCCACAGGCTATACACCACTGGCACTCTCTGAAGTAAGCAACAGAGGTACCGAAGTCATTCTTCACAGAATGCGCCTAGGTTACCACTGCGCATGGCAGATTATCCCAACAATCGAACGCGATGAATGGTGCTGCAAGCACTGCGGCGAGCCGAACGCCACACTAGTCCACTACCTAGAAAATTGTGACCATACACAATTCCTGAGACATGGACCGCCCACAACAGCCGCCGTGCTGGTAAAGAGGCTATGCGAAATGCTTACACCATGGTGGCAGGAGCGCTTGCTGGCAATCCCGCCGCCACGGTAAGCACCGAGTGTCAGACAACTCAATGAGACAGCCGTAAAAAGCTGACACAGGCCGGGTCATATCTAGAAGGCCCGGGCGAAGCTAGAACTTCGCAAACCAAACCACCACCACCCCTTCCTGAACCCCCGATCGAGCCTAATTCCAGAACTCCGCCCCTTGTTTCCAGAGTGCGGACACCAGGGCACGAGGACCCTGTTGCCCTTCGGTGGTCCTCTGTCCCGCCGCCGTCGCCAGAGTCTCTTCGGCCAAAGTATCGGCATCGGGGCCCTAGAGGTGAAAGACGAAAGAACGGTTGGCGCCGTAACGTCCCAGATCAGCGCCTGGCCATGGATGGTGAGCTGACTTTGCTGACGTTCATAGTGTACAGAAAGGCTGATTCAAATACAATCATTTACACTTTCTCCTTCCTCACACAGGCTCTTCTCGGCGAACTGGACAGCACCAAGACTCCAGCCTGGTTCTGTGCAGGCTCCCTGATCAACGACCAATGGATCCTCACTGCTGCTCACTGCTTGGATTCCAGGTAAGGTCGGTGGCCGGAAGAGCCGAAGAAGCTGTTCTTCTAACAAGTTGCCAACGAGACTCAATAATATCGTGATCGTGTCATTGCTATATCGTAAATCGTAATATCGCAACAATAATTTCGTTATCGTAAGTTCAGTGAGCGGAAGAGCCGAAAAAGCTGTTCTTATAACGAGGTTTCAGCGACAGGGAAATCCCGGTCGGTCTCTAGTACGATTGTGTTTTTATTAAGTTTATGAAAATTATCATTATGATGATAGTGAGGATAAGGATAACCATAATGATATGAATGACTATGATGATTATGATTTGATGATGGTGATGATGATGATGATCATAATGATAATAATAATAGTAATGATATCAGCCATGATAATGATAATAGAATGGTGATACTAATAATAATGATAATAATAATAATGATAATTATGATC
>NC_061824.1:6548727-6563727 GCF_019202785.1 Penaeus chinensis
TCCCCTGCCCATCACCCGAACCTTCGTACGCCCACGACACATCACGTGCCCCACTTGGTTTAATCTTGGCTCCTGTGTCTTCTTCTTAAAGATACATTTCGCATGGGTTGATCTCAGCGCCTACTATAACTTCACGCTTTTACCATCCAACACGCTTCTCTTTTGTATGTTTTTATTGTTCTATTTACACTATTTACATGTGTTTTGTTATGAATGAACAAATCCGGTTCATACCATTCAGTGTGGGCTGAATTGTATATATTTGGTATTGTTCTTACCATTTCCATTTATCTATGTTTTTGATGGTTTTATCCCTATATTGAATGTCTCAGATCACGACCCCGAACCTTTTTCGAAAATCTATCGTTCCAAAACGTCTCTTTGCTGTTCCCCTGTTTATTCCAACGCATTCTTTTCTTATGGTTTTATTGTCACTAAAAATCCTTCTTTCCATTATTTTGCGTGGCTCTTGTGTCCTAGGCATAAGTCCTGTGTCTATTTCCATTTCGTCTACCAACATTATTCTATAACTTCATTCCATTTCTATGTAATTACTGCTCTCTATTGGTCTCCTCATATCATCAGGTCTTGTTTATTTTATAGAGCCTTCTCTATCCCCAACATTCTTCTCATAATAAACTTATTTCTTCACTTAATTTTGCAAAACATTTTTTCCATATTTGATGATTTCTTCCTCTTAGCACTCTCTGTTATATATGCTGCTGCATTGTGCCCCATTCTCTCGCTGAATCATCATAAGATACCTTTCACATTATGAATCCATCCCTAAATCCCATTATGTTCCCCTTACCGCATCCTCTTCCCCTTTATTGGCGTTATTTTGCTAGTATCCCTGTACACTGCTCTCATTAGCAATTGCTCCCGTCTGTACATTTCCCTATGACCTTCATTTATATCCTTCCTTCGGCTTGATCACGTTATCTTGACGTCTACTTCCTGAAGCTTAGCATATATCCTTCTGCATTACCTACGATCAAGCTGAAACTGCTATATATCCGTTTTTTTAACGTTTTGGATTTACCTTATACCCAAATATGTTAGGATATACTTCGTTCTTATGGATCTCTTTCGTATGAGTCTTCCCATTCAATGGATAATCAATATTCAAAATGTGAAATGGTGGTGGAACAGTTCGTGCACTCTATTCAATGTTTACAGGATTTCACAAATGTAATAACAATTTCGTTCAGCTTAGATGAAGGCTACTTTACTTTGAATCAATGTTCAAAACAAGTGGATAATCACACTACCAGGTGTGCAGATGGAGCCGAGTTCAAGGTCATGTTATTCTGCGTGTATGGTTTAGACGGTGCTTTTGTTCTGGATTCGTGGAACATCGTAGTGAGAAAGCACTAAGTCACGGCAATGAAAATACTCTCTCGTACACAGGGAGATTATCACTTTTATAAATATATTATATCTATATAAACCATTCTGTCAATTCTGGCTCACTTCTACTGCACATTTCTTCAACTCTGCAGACAATTGTCATTATCCTTAGCAACCAACTCTCAGCTTTCTTAAGGAAAGGAAAACCAATGTGGCACATTTTCCATAGATATACAGAATACTCACACCTTGACACTCATTTGCATACATACAATAATCCTGTTTTAAACATGAAAATAATACAAATAAAAAAAAACATCAGAATTAGTCAAGACAAACAAACAGAAATAGCAAAGACATTGCTCTACATTGCGGCATTACTCTAGCAGCCATTACTACAAAACCTTCCCAAACAAAACTAACTCCAAACAAAAACAAACAAGTATCTTCGACCGTAGGCGAAGGAGGAGGCAGTCAACAAATTTTACCTTGAGTTCCTTCATTCAACAAACTACAAAAACTGGGGAGTAGCAAAAAATTGGGTTCATGCTATTCTCCTCCATCTTCATTAACTCAGAGAAGATAATAATGATATTCTACCTATCATAAAAATAAAACAATAACATCTCATAAAAATATTACCATTCTGCAAGTCCCCACTAACCTTCGACTTCAAGTGCTACTCGAGAGGATGCCTGAACAACAGCACCGGCATCGAGTACTTCCCTAACATCATTACGGATGTCCCTTTCATCATCATTAATTCCGAGACGACCTTTTGATGCCGGAAGGACGCACACGAATTCATAATGAGGTCTTCGTCATTGCTAATTCACAGATGCAGGGGGGCGGTTTCCGGAGCCTTACCTGATAAACTTTGTTACTGATTATTATTCAATTCAATAATTTGACATGCGGCTTTTATTCTCTCTGTTTCTTACTCTTTATCCTTTCATCTTCCTTCCCTCTTTTTCCTGATTCTTATTTTCTTCTCCTTCTTCTTAAGAAAAATCCCTTATCCTTTGTTTTAACAGTGCAGGTACTTGTTTTAATGTACTTGCTTAACTAACTTTTCCTGCAATGTATCGAGTGAGAGTTTAATATTCTGTTCTTTGTTTACTCATGATATGTTTGAGAAACTGATCTTATTTATCTTCGCCAAGTTTAGTTCTCATTCTACTCTTCTTGATTTGTAGAATGTTCTTTCCATAAAACTCCTTTCATTCACCGAATAAACTAAATTCCAACTGATTCAAATACAATAAGTGTTCATCATTATCTTCTGTATGAGAGAATGGATTTCACATGATGCTCCACTACTCGTTTATTTATGTCAACTGTTATCGTTCAATTGCTCAGAGAAGATCTATTGCCGTCCCTTTCTTATGTTGCCCTTTCCATCCTCACAATACCTCCGAGACAGTCTTTAAATCATGGTGCATACTGAAGATGTTTTCTTTAACATATAACCATATAATTTGCTTAATTGCAGCTGGTTATTCAGTCTTTTCCGGTTTTCTTTCACCATATTCAGCAAATTTCTACAACTGTAGTTCTGAATCAGATACTCAACACTGCTACCTTGGAAGATAAAATTATGTCTTCCTTCAACAAATACTGCCATGCTTTAAAGTTCTCTGTATAATGTGTTATACAGTTATTTTACTCCTGTTCTATTGGTGTAGGTTCACTTTGCTTACTTCCACACAAGCAAATTGTTCCCGGAACAAATCCAGATTTCAACTTTTCAGTAGTTTTAACAGTTCTTCATTCTGTACCTGTTATTGTTTATTTTATATGACCAAAACACCTATTTCATAAGCAGAGGTCAAATAAAGACCAAAGCACATTACCGTCGGATGATGTAGACTTTGCAATACTGAATAAAAAGAACGCTGTTGGCAGATTCCCTTCATCATCCTTGATTTTCACTGCAGCTTGTAATTTTTTTTTTTTTTGACTATAGTTGAGAAACCCGTCCATTGGGATCTATTACAACTATGCACGACAGGCCATTAAGAACCATCTCACGCTGCGACGTGGGAGGGTCGATATAAGCTTGGTGTGACATGAGCAAGTAATACTTCCCCAAATTTGTATCTGTCCATTGGAAAACAGATGGTTTAGAGAACCAAACATTTACTGCTTTGCCCTGTGATATGCAATTTCCTCTGACCTGAAGTACACGGTCTGAAAATGTCTCAGTGACAAAAGCCCTTTTGGGGACAGACCTCTAGCAAGAAGCTCCCAGGTATTAGTAAGACCATCTTAACCAAGAATTAATTTTGGCATGAGTGAAAATCTGGTACACTAGATTAAACCATGATGGTCCTGCTTATGAGGCTTTCCTGTAGGGAATCGTATGCTGAACAAAGAATGGATCGCAAATTTTATATTTCACACGTTCTTCATGCATACGCTCAAGTATTTTAATACATATGAAAATATGCAAATAATTTATAATCTGTGTTTACATAAAGGCAGATTTTAATAGTTTTATCTAATTAGCACACCGATGTGTGCAGAGGAATACTTTATATGTTAACGAGGCAGATAATTAAAATTAATTAATCAATTCAGCAATAATTTTCAGCTCCAGTTCCTTCACTCTACATTTCATCACTCTGTTTACTCGTTTTGACTCGAACCTTTTGTTTTAAATGTCTATTTCGGTCTTATTGAGAGGAGTGTGTGGATCTTCTATATGAACTTTAGACTTTTGCATAATTAACTCTCCAATCTTAACTTACAGTTCTTGGTTTTATTTATCCGACGGTGATTCTCGCCTCCTTGCTTTCGCCGTGGAACTTAAACCTTGTCTTAGATATTCCTGTTAGGACAGTGGTTGGCAAGTCCTTACTTTCCTGTTAGTTATTAGTATTTTGTTTTCTTTATTACCTTCCTCATCTCCACTGTCTTTGCTCTATTACCGCATTTTGCTGACTCTTACTTTTTTTTTTTTTTTTTTTTTTTTACTTCACATGCTATGTTCTCTTTTCTTTATTTTGAATTTCCAGACAGGTTTCATGCATTGTTCTCTCTGTTTTTGTTTGTTTCTCTCTGCCTGCTTGCCCGTATGTATGTTCTTTCCGTCTCTACCAGTCAGTCAGTCTGTTTTTGTGTCTCCCCCTCTCTCTCTCTCTCTCTCTCTCTCTCTCTCTCTCTCTCTCTCTCTCTCTCTCTCTCTCTCTCTCTCTCTCTCTCTCATTTCCCTCCTTTCCTTTGATTATCCCGCTCGAGTTTCATCTTCTAGCCTTTCTGCTGCAACCTTTTTCCTCGCTTTCACTCACCAGACCTGACTTTCTTATTCTTGAAACTATCCACTCTGGACTCATTCCTTTGCATGGACTTCCGGAGCGGGAATTCAATCTTGCAGTTGCTCCACCTGATTTTTTTTTACCACAATGGTTGTTGCTTTAACAGAGATTCGTGCATTCTTTCTTTGGCTTCTTTCAGTTTGCGTTTATGACTGGTTTACGCATATATTATGTATGCATATATATATACATACGTACATACATAGGCACATATATATGTGTGTATTTGTATATGAATATATAATATATATATATATAATACACACCACACACAAACAGACACACACACACACACACACACACACACACACACACACACACACACACACGTGAATTTATATACGCACGCATCGTGCGCGTGTGCATGTATGTGTACATTCCTACACACAAATGTAAGGAAGTCCACACACGGATTTGCCAATTTTTGCTTAGTGAGCCCGACTGCTGCCTTGTAATTCAGTCCATGTATGATCAAGGGCTATGGGAGTTCACCCTATATATATATATATATATATATATATATATATATATATATGTGTGTGTGTGTGTGTGTGTGTGTGTGTGTGTGTGTGTGTGTGTGTGTGTGTGTGTGCGTGTGTGTGTAATACACACACATACACACATACATATATATATATATATATATATATATATAAACATAATTTATGTATGTATGTATATTCATACATATTTATATATATGACCACACGCTCACAAATACATGAATATATTTATGTATATATATGTATATATGTGTATGTGTACGTATATATATATATAAATATATTCAAATGTGTGTGTGTACACACACACACACACACACACACACACACTCACACACACACATCCACGCTGTTAGATGCATCGTCGCTCCATCCCTAGACACAAATATTTTAACCTTACACGTGATTTGATCTCATTTTCTGGAAGACCACCTGATAGGTAGTTGCGATTCCCTTCACTTTCACCTAATAGAAAAGTACCAGCTATTAGAGGAAAAGATGATGGGAAAAGTTTATATCCTAGATAATCCATGTCACGGAAAATGGCATGAGATGGCTTAGAGGAGAAGCTTCAACTTTCTCTTCCAACGTGGCTTTTCGGTTTGATATGAAGTGCTGTGTGTTTCTCTTTTCGTGAATATATGTGTATATGTTTTTACGAAAAGAGATACGTACACAAACACACACACACACACACACACACACACACACACACATACACACACACACACATATATATTGGTGTGTGTATGTGTGTGTCGTTTTATCTATTGTTTTTTTTTTTTTTTTTATTTCTTTTTCTTTTTTTCCTTGCTTCACACATGTCGTTACTCCCCGCCCATTTCATTAGTTCACATCAATCAGGTCAGGTCGTTTCTTCAGGATTCAATCTTTTGTTTCACAGCTATTATGGAAATCAGTACTAATAGTAATTCATTTTTTATTTATTTTTTTATTTTTTATTTTTTTTCTATATCAAAAATAGGAGAGGAGAATTAACAGTTTGTTGATTACTACAAATCTCTCTTGCTGTAGCGTAAAATTACTCATTTGCCGTCTGTTAATGAGGTTCATGTTGGTGAAACACTAATTACATCCATAATCAGATACACTATACCATTTATATTAACAGTACTTAGTATTAAATACACATTATTAAGATAATAATGGAACGCCCGTAAGATAGTTGACGCATTATTGTGATAAATCAGTCATTTCTTGTTGAGATAATTCTAGGACAGATGGAATTAACATGACTTACATGCCCAAAGCCGCTCAGAAAATGATGTAAAAGGTCAGACGAATGCTAGATAAGATACCACTCAAACGCGTACCCCAATAAGCTCCAATCTCTACATGGTTCAAAGCACACAAGTATTTTCTACGTTACCCATAATAGGCCCCTTAGAAACTAACTACCAGCACAAACCAGTTCGCGCATGCCAAGGTCGTTGCCCAGGAACCTCATTTAGGCTAATTAATGTCTTGTAATCTCTTGCTATTACTCGTTTTGATCCTCGCAGCAGCTTACGGGCATCAAAAGAGGCATTCTCATAAATAATGGACGAAAGATTAGATCCTGAAAAGAGGATCCCCCCTTCCCTGGCGGAGGAGCTAGAGCTAGAGCCGCCAGACTGGTTTAACAATGATGGGTGGGCAGTTCAAGTACACATTCTCGCTTCCCTCCCTCCTCCCTTTCCGCGTACAGTTATTCGAATCCGCTTCTATGCTGCCTTTCATCTCGCAGCTAGGAAGACAGCATCTGCACCTCGAAAACACATCCTCCTCCCAATGCACAATCAGATTGGGTCTGCGCAGGTCAGGGTTTGTGCATGCATTTTCTGGAATTTACTGAATTAGCATGGGGCTTGCGTAGTTATACAATGTGGCAATACGCACAAACTGCACTGGTTTGCGCAGTTCAAATGAGCCTTTATGGGGTCCTTTAAATGAGGAATCACACAGTTGAATCAATTATTTTCAAGCCTGTTGAGCTTGGACCTGGAACTAGTTTTTATCCTCTAATTTAATCCTTTGTTGTTTTCTTTTCCACGGCGCTGCCCTGGCTGTGTTTGTGAATCCCTTCTTTTGCGAGGCTTTTCCTATTAGTCTAGCCTTACCTTCTGTGAGTGTGATCTTGCGTCGAACCTTAGGGTACATGACATATTTTCCCCCGTTTTTCAGGGAGAGGATTTCAGTTTTCCATTTTCTTTTGGATGCTTTGTAACACTTTGCATACAGTATCCACATAACGATTTGGTAAAGAGAGTACTCACCGCTATGGCCGTTTGCTCGAGTCTCCATCTCTTCTTGTCCTTTCCTGGACAAGGCAGATATATGTGTGTACTTTGTGATCTAGCATTCAGCCGAGGTCAAAAACATAAAGGCAAAAACGCTTCGAACATCAACCGTCAACATAAAACTCTCTAGGACACTCCTCCGTAAACCTCTTCTTTCCACGCGAACAGAGGTAAACAGTAACAGTGGCCACAAAAGTCCTCATTGTAACAGTATCTATGCCTGGTTTTCATTTCTAAGTTGCAGGCGAAAACAGTACCTGGATTAAGGAAATGATTGGTTATATTTTGCCCTTTTGTTGGGTAGATTTTCATTTCAGTTTGTGGGATTATTGTTCGTTCAGGCAGAATGTTTTTCCAAGCGATGTGGTGTATTATTCTCTCTCTCTCTCTCTCTCTCTCTCTCTCTCTCTCTCTCTCTCTCTCTCTCTCTCTCTCTCTCTCTCTCTCTCTCTGTCTCTATCTCTCTCTCTCTCTCTCTCTCTCTCCCTCTCTCTCTCTCTCTCTCCCTCCCCCCTCTCACTCTCCCTCCCTCTCTCTCTCTCTCTCTCTCTCTCTCTCTCTCTCTCTCTCTCTCTTTCTCTTTCTCTTTTTCCCTCTCCCTCTCCCTCTCCCTCTCCCTCCCCCTCCCTCTCTCTCTCTCTCTCTTTTTCTCTCCCTCTCCCCCTCTCTCTCTCTCTTTCTCTCTCTCTCTCTCTCTCTCTCTCTCTCTCTCTCTCTCTCTCTCTCTCTCTCTCTCTCCCCTCTCTCTCTCTCCCTCTATCTCTCTCCCTCTCCCTCCCCCCCCCCTCTCTCTCTCTCACTGATTATGTTTATCATACTCACTATCTTCCCATGCTGTGATCCCAGTAGACTTAACATCACTTCACAATATCCATCCCCACTGATCGCTGTCTGGCTCTCCTTCATCATAAACCCATAACTGATCCGCTCCAGAAGGCACATCACCATCACTATCGCCGTCTCCATCAATATCACCACCACCACCACCACCATCATCACCATCACCACCACCACCACCATCACCATTATCACCCTCACCGCCATCATCACCACCACCATCACCACCACCGTCACCATCACCACCACCACCGTCACCATCGTAACCTCCACCACCATCACCACCATCATCACCACCACCACCACCACCGTCACCATCACCACCATCATCACCACCACCACCACCATTACCACCACCGTCACCACCACCACCATCATCACCACCACCACCATTACCACCACCGTCACCACCATCACCACCACCGTCACCATCACCACCGTCACCACCACCACCGTCACCACCACCGTCACCATCACCACCATCACCACCACCACCATCATCACCACCGTCACCATCACCACCATCGTCACCACCATCACCACCACCACCACCGTCACCACCATCACCACCGACACAATCACCACCACCATCACCACCACCGTCACCATCAACCACCATCACCATCACCACCACCATCACCATCACCGTCACCATCACCACCACCATCACCATCATCACCACCATCTCCATCACCACCATCACCATCACCACCACCATCACAACCACTGTCACCATCACCAAGAACGTCACCACCACCACCACCACCATCACCACCACCGTCACCATCACCACCACCATCACTACCATCACCCCGAATATCACCACCATCAGCACCATTATCACCGCCGCTATCACCACTATCACCACCATTATCACCATCACCACCATCACCATCACTACCACCATCACCACCATCACCCCCATCACCACCATTATCACCACCGCTATCACCATTACCACCACCATCACCATCACCACCACCATCACCACCATAATCACCACCGCTATCACCATCACCAACACCATCACCATCACCACCATCATCACCACCACCACCACTATCACCACCATCACCATCACCACCATCATCACCATCACCACCACTATCACCACCACCATCATCACCACCATTACAACCATCACCATCACCACCATCATCACCACCATCATCACCACCACCATCATCACCACCATTGCAACCATCACCATCACCACCATCACTACCATCCATCCCCGAACGCCACCCTTAATGAACCCTCACAATCATTACCTGAGCGTCACGGTTACGCTTCATTATCAGAAAACATTACCATAATTGCCAGACCTTATCTCCCCCCCCCCCCCCGCCTCTACTTCCCTTTGTGGACTTCTCCTTCAGTTCTCTTATCACTATTATCATCACCCTCATCTATTCCTATCCTCGGGGATGAGGAGGATGGGAATTCAATCATGAATGTGCGAAAAAAAAGTGTTTAGGCTCGTAGGCGCTGGTTGAAGGGGGGGGGGGGTAAAGGGGGAGGGGCATGGGGGGGGGGCTAAAAGGGGGGGTGAGAAAGGGGGTGTTAGCGATGGGGGGAGGTGGCATAGGCGGTTCAGTCTCAGAAATCGTGAATATGGAACGGACAGGAAGAGAGAGAGAGAGAGAGAGAGAGAGAGACAGAAAGAAAGAGAGAGAGAGAGAGAGAGAGAGAGAGAGAGAGAGAGAGAGAGAGAGAGAGAGAGGTTCTTTTTCAGAATGTAAATCAATTACCATAGAGATCATGAGGGAAATTAAATATCTTGGCTTACAAATAGCGAAGAAATCTCGAAAGATTCACAGCGACACTTAAAGAAAAACGAAATATCCATCTGTCTATCTTTATCTATCTTTCTATCAATCTCTCGGTACGTATAACACCAGAATGAACGGAATTTCATAGAACAATGCTATTTTTTTCGGAACTGACTTCCTGTTGACGTTGATATATGCAAATGATGTTTTTCTAATCAGTTTACACAAATCTCTTGGACTCTATGATAAAAAAAAAGGTTTTAGTATTATGGCGAGCAATGCATTGGATATCACAGATCATTTACATTTCACGGTCAGACGGTCACTTGGGAGCAGAATGTGTGTTTGGTATTCGAAAAATGAGAGAGCGAAAGAACTCGGTCGGAATTATGCTGTTATTTGCCTGTTTTTACCTCGCAGAACTTTGCTGTTGTGATTTTGTTCACCTGTGATGTGAAGTTAGTCAGGCTTGTGTTTATTGGCTTCGGCATAAAGAAAGTTGTTTTTTTGTGTGTGTATTTTGTCTTTCGGGTAATTTTATGGGTTTATAATTTGGTTTAATCATTTGGTTTTATCGATTTGACTGCATTCTATCTATTTATTCTCCTTCAGTCGTTTATGTCTATTTCGAAAAAAAAGAAAAACATTCCTTTACAATATTGACAATGAAATAGTTCGAGGTTCCTACTTATCAAAATGTTCAAAGCATTATCAGCTGTTACTATCCTTTGTTCTCCGCGTTATGATAATATGTTCCCGTTCAATTGCAATGCTGTTTTCCATTGTTTAATCGACGGGTTTTTGAACAATAGGAGATAAATGGTTGTGGATGTTTTTTGCGTGTTTTGGGTCTGTTGATTATGTAACATACAAAAGTGAAACAATGGTTACACGCAGATGTATATAGTGGTTGAGTCTATGAATGATGCCTTTGTGTGAAATGGAGGGGTGAAAAGCATTAGTTTTCAGAGTAAATCTATATTTATTTGTGAGTCAATACGTAGAACAAAACTAGTCCATACGTGCATAGGTATACCCACACACACTTTGTCACTCTCTATCCTCTTCTAACCACTCTCTCGTTCTGTCTCTGTCTCAGCACAAGTCTCTGATTCTGTGTCTGTCTCTGTACGTCTTTCTCTCTCTTCTCTCTCTCTCTCTCTCTCTCTCTCTCTCTCTCTCTCTCTCTCTCTCTCTCTCTCTCTCTCTCTCTCACTGTAAGATTCATACCACTCCTGCCTACCTGTATAACTATTTTCATCAGCGTGCATATTCCTAAACCCAACATGACAGGAACCCCGAGGAAAAACGCTCGCTCAGCGATAAACCTATCACCTTGAAGATTCCAATGCTATTTATTTTCATTTGTTCAACAGTTCTACTTATGTCACATTTTTGTGCAAGATCTCGTAGCAAACTCATCTCAGTCCAAAGAGGCTATGCCTTTGAAGTCTTCATTTAACTTCAGTCGTGTGCAGATTCGCTGTGGAAATTGATATCACACGGACGAACACGTGTATATAAAAATGATGAAACAAAAAAGATAGAGAGGCAGAAAGATAGATATGAGGAGAGAGAGAGAGAGAGAGAGAGAGAGAGAGAGAGAGAGAGAGAGAGAGAGAGAGAGAGAGAGAGAGAGAGAGAGAGAGAGGGGTGGGGGGGGAGGAGGACGAGAAGGAGGAGGTGGAAGTGGAAGTGGTAGAGGAGGACGAGGAGGGGGAGGAGGAGGAGAAGGAGGAGGGAGAGAAAGATGAAAAGGAGGAGGAGGAGGAAAATGAAGAGGAGGAGGGGGAGGAGAAGGAGGGGGAAGAGGAGGAGGAGGTGGAGGGAGAGAGAGAGAGAGAGAGAGAGAGAGAGAGAGAGAGAGAGAGAGAGAGAGAGAGAGAGAGAGAGAGAGAGAGAGAGAGAGAGAGAGAGAGAGAGAGAGAGAGAGAGAGAGAGAGAGAGAGAGAGAGAGAGAGAGAGAGAAGGCAGACAGACAGACAGACAGAGGCAAAGAGAGATAAACAGATATACAGACAGACAAAGAGAGAGAGAAAGTAAAACACAACAAATACCCACAAAGAAAAACATAAACACACAACAGTAACATAAAAAAATAATACAACAACAAAAAAAAAAAAATACCCTAGTCACAAATAAACTCATATAATCGCCATAACTGTTCCTCCGGCGGGATTCTCATAACCAAATACCAGGAACCCCACGGGAAGGGAATCCACACACGAAATAAAAAGCGAAAAGCGTGCGATAGCTAGGCGTGCGTACGTACGTGCTCCTCCCTCTTCCCCCATCCCCCCTCCCTCACTCGTAACCCCCTTATCCTTTAGACTCCTCTTGTTATATTCTACATAGCTTATATCATCTTATATATTGTCACATACATATTCTCACACACATACATATACATGCACATAAGCATGTCCATTGCCTTACTGTTTTTTTTTTTTTTTTTTTTTTTTTTTTTTTATCTCCCTACTATGAATTAACCTTATCTATAATTACTTGAATAAATTACGTGGCTCTCTCTTGGCACCTTAATGCCATAGTATGTTGATAAGTATTGACTGTGCCAAAACGCCTCTGGGAGATCTAGAAAGTTGGCGAGGGTAAATTACTGGGGAGTAATAAACGCTTTGTGAAGGTCAGCAGTGAAGTTCTCAGAAGACCTGTGGCACTCTCCCGGGACGAGTTAAGTATGTGCATCCCTTTGTCTTCTGTTGTCGGTAAATAGAAAAGGCTACTTCCATTTTGGAATGTAATATTAAATAGCATGTGTGTGTGTATTGACAGGGATCATCTCACTATGTCGTGATGCTTTGCCAGTAGGTCGGTTTTCAATTTAGATTTGTATTAATGAGTGCCTGATGATTCACGTAGCCTCAAGTACTGATCTGATGTATGCAATTTTGGCAGGTTCATTTGCCTTGGTCTGTTTTTGAAGCTAGGAAGCTACCGTGCGGTTATATACGAGTTGTGTAGTTTTTACCTATTTTTCATTGTTTTTCTTATTAGTTATGTTTTTTTTTCTAATGTTCTAAAACCTTTTTCTGGAAAGTATTTAGCAAATTATTCCATTAAACAGTGGCATCAAATGTTTCGTGAAAAAAGAAAAAAAATGCCCAACCCTCAACCTTTATTTTCGATGTCATTTTTTTTTTTCAATATCGTCATTGTAGCAAACTTTGTTGCGGAAAGACTTCTATTGTCTGGGATACAGGGCATCGGTTCGCAAACAAAGAAAACGAGAAAATGCTCCGCGGTCTCACAATAGGCTATCCCACTGGAAAAGATTCTGTTGATGTTGTTTGTCTTGTTATAGACAGTCATAGTCGTAGACGTGGAGGTGACTGGAGCTGACTGGATTGTCTCTCACGGAAGAAAATTGCCATGAGAAGGTGATGCAGAGTGTGAGATACATTTAATGGAACTTACTTGTAAAAAGGCCTAAGTCAAAGTCACTAATTACCGTCTCTTTTCGTATAGCTGTAGAAAAGGAAATCCTCTACTTTAGAATGAAGTCAATGGTTGATAATACCAACTAGAACATTTTCGCCCGGGGTGTAGCGAGATTAAGCCGTTCCTGACTGTGGCTTAAGCGGAATGTCAGAAAAGGCAAAATAAAAAATAAATATCTTGTAGGCGCATCGCTTAAAGAGCTAAATAGAAGCTCATAATCCCTATTCATTACTATGCCATGCACTTTAATTGGTCATCTTAACTACAAACCAAACTCGGCACTTAAGCAACAATGTCCACATCTAAGTTCCTCTTGTCATTGCCAGCCGTCCTTCTTGCAAGGGCCATGCAAGGGATATGATCGTCATAAAAATCCATGCGTCTTAGTTTTAATCCTGGATGAAACCAGACGTCCCAATGATGTTCAAGACAGTGTTATTATTAGAAGAGATCAAGTAAAAGGTAGCAGGTAGCAGGTCCTCACGTCCTCACTTCTATATGCCCCCATCGCCCCTTCCCTTCCCTTCCCCAAAAGACCCCCCCCCCCGCACCGTCAGTCCTCCCCTTCCCACGGTTCATCCCCCCCCCCCCCCCACTCTGTGATCCTATGCGAATATTTCCCAAAGTAGATAACCCCAACAACCAGCCAAGTAAGCCCAACTTCTCCTCCACTCCCACCCACCCACCCCAAAAAAAAAAAAAGAAAAAGAAAGAACTTCGACTTCCACATCAAGTCGTCTTCCCGAGGAACAATTTGCATCGCTTGTCATTGACTCGTTCGTTCCGGTTCTTGATCACGGGAGCCGAGTTTTATGCCTCATTTTGATTCGCGCGTTTTCTCGAGCAATCTGAATAGGGAATGGCTTGACTTGGATTTATCTGTCTTCCCTCTCTGGTGAGGTCGTGTTTCTGTCGCCTGTTCTTTCTCCTTCTCTGACTGTATTCCTATTTATGTTTGTGTGTGCGTTTATATGTATATGAAATTTGTATAGGTATATACTTCTACATCTGTCTATCCATAATATACAAATAATCACACACATATACAAACACACACACTCACACACACACACACACACACACACACACACACTCACACACACACACACACACAAACACACACACACACACACACACACACACACACACAAACACACACACACACATATACACAAACACACATACGCGTACATTTGGTTGATACCTACATACCTGAATATTTGCCAATTACTTGACAAAATGACCTTCACCAAGACGTATCTACATTTATCTTTTCAATCCAAACGTAAAAGCAGCCATATGTCTGTCTGAATAAACGTCAGCGAACATACTTTACTGTTTTACCGTCAGTAAAGGTCACACTGCAAGATAAAAAAGCATGTGATCTAATAGGTCAGCAACATGGATTATTCATGATATCAGGCAGAAGAAAGTTATATCTTTTCAGCCTTGTTTCGTCCGA
>NC_061824.1:6568727-6571227 GCF_019202785.1 Penaeus chinensis
CTACGAAACTCCATTTTACTAATTGCAGCATGTCGTTCACCATCCCATTCCTTTAACAAGAAAGGAGAAGACGATTTCTTGCCAGGCGTCTTAGGAATGTGAATTTCAAGCATCGATACACGCTAGCATCTCCAGACATCCAGTGAAAATGTATTGGGATGTTGGAAATCTCCTCGCTGACTCAGCCGACTGACTGGCTCTGTGATGTTGACTCCAGACTGGCGCTTCTGCTTCTGTTGGTCCGGTCTTCCAGTCTATTGCAGGTCTTGGCGAGACCCTGAATTTGAAGGGTCGCGGGGGACTGATCACGTGGGATGCAGATTTAGGATATTTTTGGAAATGCGATGGTTAGGGATCTGCGTCTATTCTGTCGTGTTTCTATTGGTGCTAAATTATTATAAATCAAGGTTAAAATCCAGAGCAACGTTTAGATTTGTACAAAAGGTAACGGCTTGCAACATGCATTCTATTACGTCGCAGCTTTTGGTAGAATATATCATAGAATATTTAGATCTAGTAAGTTTATACTTAACGTACACACACACACACACACACACACACACACACACACACACACACACACACACACACACACACACACACACGCAGACACACACACACACACACGCAGACACACACACACACACACACACACACATACACACACACACACATATATATCTATATACGTACATATATATATATATATATATATATATATATATATATATATTGCCACACACACACACACACACATACACACACACACACACACATATATAACACATCCACAACACACACACACAAACACACACATCCAACCTTCACACTCTCCCTGGCCACCCATCCACCCACCCACACATAACCCCCACCCACCCAACTACACACACACACACACACACACACACACACACACACACGCACACACACACTGCATCCACTGTGTAAGCTCCGCCATCACTAAGGGCTTCTTCAACAAGGGTATTGTGGTCTGGAGAGCTTCAGCCAGGTCTTTGTAATGAGGGTCCTGGAGCTTTGTTATGCTTTGTTGATAAGTGCTCCGTCAGGTGACCCCGGTTTATAATGATTAGAATGCTGCCTAATGAATGTATCTTGCAAACTTCAATTTGAAATATCTCGAATCTCGGCATCATGACGTATTAACTCAAAGCCTTTTAAGAACAGGATATTGATATCTGATAAGGAGGAGGAGGGGGTAGGAGGAGGAGGAGGGGAGGAAGAAAGACAGTGACTATTGACAAGCCTGTGTAAATTCTGGTAAATGCGAGTCATGCGACTTGTGGTTTGCATGAGTTATTCTCTCTCTCTCTTTGGTCCTCTTCTCTCTCTCCACTCTGTCTATATATTTTGTTTTCTATATTCTCTCTCTACATTCAGTCTCTCTCTCACTCCTCCTCTTCCTTTCCCTCGCTCTTTCTCCCTCCCTCCCTCCCTCCCTCAATCTCTCTCTCTCTCTCTCTCTCTCTCTCTCTCTCTCTCTCTCTCTCTCTCTCTCTCTCTCTCTCTCTCTCTCTCTCTCTCTCTCTTCGTTCATCTTCAAAGAGACAAAATTCCTCTCCCTCCTCCCCTCTCTCCCGTCCCTTTCCCCAGGTGCTCTCCCTTTCTCTCAACCTCTTTCCCTTCCTACCTCTATTCTCTCCTCCCTCCTCTCCCTCCCTTTATTCTTATTTCCCTCCTCTCTCCTCCACCCTCCCTCCCTCTATTCGTGCCTCCCTCCTTATTCCTCCTCCCTTCTTCCCTTTATCCTTCCCCCCCTCCCTTCCTGCCTCTATCCTTCCCTCCCTCCTCTCCCCCACTTCCCTGCCTGACTCTATTCTTCCCTCCTCCCTCTCTCCCTGCCCCTCCTATGCTCCATTCTCATTGCGGCGATATCCCTTCTTAATGAGCACCTCTCGTCCGGGGGATGACAACGGCTGATTGTTCACATTTTCCTCAATTACGATCGAGACTTTGAAGTATTGATGGCAGCTCTAGATTTTTTTTTTTTTTAGAACCATCATGCTTCTACATACTGTGTTGTTCACGTGTTGCTTAACGGGGATGTAGTCATGCTTTCGTGTGCTTCTGTGGACATATTCGCTGTTGTGATCTCTTATAATAATATTTCATTGCATTTAATTGATTAGATTATAGATTTTTTGTCAGTAGTTTACTGCATAGGACGCTTTGATTCATCAGGGTCAAATAATGTGGGTAACTTCTCTGACTAACATACGGAGCAACAAGAGCTTGCCTTCTCTAATATCGGTATATGTAAAACTGGGTTGTATGTCCGTAGAGTTTTACACCAATTGCTTTATTGCTTGTAAGAGAAATGTGTGTTTATATCATCTCGCATCTTTCAATCACTAAATAGATGAGATGCCATTATAACGATAGGGATAATTAACGATGGCCACGCCTACTATTAAAAACAAACACACACAAAAAAAAAAAAAATGTGACAGATACCACAAACAGAAGTACACTCGAAAATAAC
>NC_061824.1:6618727-6621227 GCF_019202785.1 Penaeus chinensis
GCATATATATATATATATATATATATATATATATATATATATATATATATATATATATACACACATATCATTCTAGTGTTCTGTCCTACGACAGGTCCTTTTTTGCGTTAATTTTCTCCATGACCCTCTCTTCTCTGTTAATTCACTTAACATGCCCAGTCTTTTCCTCGGGACTGAGGGCCATTTCCTGACATGTCTGCCATAAATACAAAGGAAAGGTCAGCCATGGGGGTTTCCCGTTGCTTTCCCTAACGGTGTTTTTAGAAGGGTTGCCAGCCAGGGCTAAAGAGTCCCTTCTACCCTTATTTCTGTTCATCCCATAGATGGGCCGTGACAGGTGCTCCACTCTGGCTCGAAGTGGACCTGGGAGCATATATATATATATATATATATATATATATATATATATATATATATATATATATATGTATATGTCTATATGCATTTGTATACATATATGATTACATACGTCATATATATATATATATATATATATATATATATATATATATATATATATATGTATGTATAAATATATGTTTACACCGAGTAAAGAAGAAGCAACGGAAAGCTACCAAAGTGCGCAGGGAAACAACTGAAAATCAAGAACAGATATAATCTTATTTTGTCAGGGAAGCTAATGTATTATCTGCTGCCGCCCCCCCCCCCCCCACCCCCACCCTTTCCGAGAGAGACGGAAGCAGTGCTGTTATTTCGACGCTGGAGCAGGCCTCTTCTCTATTCAATATTATTCTTGCTGAGAGAGTGACCGGTGAGTTTTGTTGAGCGTGGCATTTAGTCTAAAATGTGCGATTCAGTTCTTTTTATTTTGGTTTATGGTGGAAGTAACATTATTTACTGTTGTGTCTATCTTGTATTGCCGATTACAGTATAGTTTGATATATTTCGTTGATTATCACTTGGTTGTTGTTGAATGTTACCGTGTGTGTGATATTCTAAAGAGAAAATACTTTTTCACGCTTGGAATAATGCAATATACTTGTTGCATGACATTTAGAGCATCCAAGCGCTTTTATATAATTTCGCTCGGCTGACATGAGTGTTCGCGCGGTATCTGTCCTTACAGATATGAAAATCACGAAATCTGTGGCACGAACTTTTAAAATATTTTTTTTTTCCTGGCATATTTTCACAGCTGCGATGAAAATCTTCCGCAATTCATAAGGTCTGTCACATGCCACGGACTCAGAGAAGTCAGCGACAGGACTGGTTGACAATTGTACAAATCTATTAATATTTTGCGACTCTGAAGGAGAGTGAAATAAAAGTTTTGAATTCTACATCAGATTCTCTCGGTTTGGGGAAAAATGTTCGGCTTTCTGATTTTCGTTTTTTGAAGGGTTTTTTTCTATACATGATTTTGTTTGGGCTCGAAAGCTGAAGAATAACTAAAGAATAACTATAATAAATAAATAAAACGTATAAGTAAATGATAAAGGAAGAGGAAGAAATATATATATACATACATATATACACATATATTTACACACACACACACACACACACACACAAACACACACACACACACACACACACACACACACACACACACACACACACACACACACACACACATATATATATAGATAGATAGATAGATACACTATACAGCCCTTTCTCTCTTATCTGAACACAAACACTCCTGAATTTTGAAATAAGGAAATAAAGTACCTCTCGTAATTAAAAAGTCACAACTGGATGAATAACCAAGAGATATTATGCTTATTAACATCTTCTAGTCAGAGAAATATCATGCTACCGCTTACATTTAGAACATCATGATAAATTGCCAGGCAGCGCTAATTCGATAATCCTGATTAAGTGAACGAATTTTTTTGTCGGTCTTTCGAAAAGTTGATGGATGCCAAGGGCGGCCAGAGCGAAGGGGATGTGGATGCCGACGAGAAGGCTTTCCAGGGAGGTTCTGAAAAGCAGGAACCAGACATGTTTACGTTCTCTTTCCGTCTCTCTCTCTCTCTCTTTGTGTTTATCTCTCTCTCTTTGTGTTTATCTCTCTCTCTCTCTTTGTGTTTATCTCTCTCTCTCTTTGTGTTTATCTCTCTCTCTCTCTGTCTCTCTCTTTGTGTTTATCTCTCTCTCTCTCTTTGTGTTTATCTCTCTCTCTCTCTTTGTGTTTATCTCTCTTTCTCTCTCTCTCTCTCTCTCTCTCTCTCTCTCGTTGTGTTTATCTCTCTCGCTCTCTCTCTCTCTCTCTCTCTCTCTCTCTCTCTCTCTCTCTCTCTCTCTCTCTCTCTCTCTCTCTCTCTCTCTCTCTCTCTCTCTCTCTTTCTCTCTTTCTCTCTCTCTCGTCTGTCTCTGTCTGTCTGTCTCTCTGTCTTTCTCGTCTCTCTCTCTCTTCTTCCCTCTCTCTTTATATCTCTCTTTCTCTTCCAGTGTTTCTGTCTCACGAACATCAATATTCACTCATTCTTCCCCTCCTCTTGCCCCTCTCACCTTTCATTCCCTCCTTCCTTCCTTC
>NC_061824.1:6636227-6641227 GCF_019202785.1 Penaeus chinensis
GTCCCTCCCTGTTTAGTCCTGCCTGCTTATTCCCCCACACATGTCCCTCCCTGTTTAGTCCTGCCTGCTTATTCCCCCATACATGTCCCTCTGTAATTAATAACTCCCTGTATAGTCCCTTAATCCCTCTTTACATAATCCCTCCCTGTTGAAACCTCCCAGTGTAATCCCTCTCTGGTTATTCCTCCATGTATAGGCCCTTCCTGCTTTAGATCTGCTGACCCTCGACACAATGACACGAGCCAGTGGAGCGCGAGACGTCTCCGACCAAACAGGGTCTCGTCGGTCCGGTCGAGCGAGTCCCTTTTCTACCTCGCGGACGGGACGAGGTCAGCGGTCGTGTCCCCGCCGCCCGTGAATTGTGACGGGCAAGGGGAGGGGATGGGTGATGGGCGGAGGGGGAGAGTAGGGCAGGAAAAGACAGGGGTTGGGTTGGAGGGTGATGGGCAAAGAGAGGGAAGGGGAAGGAGAAGAGGGTGGGTGGAAGGTGAGGGTGGGCTTGCGCTCCGTAGGTTTCTGTAAGTCTCTGAGCCCTCGATTCTACGAATATATATATATATATATATATATATATATATATATATATATATATCACACACACCTTTAGATGCACATTCACACATGTTTTCTTACTTTTTTGGCTACATATTAACATAAAAAAACAAAGTTAAAAATATCAACCAGAGATTTACACTTATCCGCCATTCCCACTTTATTAAATAATGAAAACCTAAACTACGTATATAATAGACTAAAAATGGGCTTAAATCGACGATAGTTACGCAACGCAGCATTATCACTCGAGGAAAACGGGCATAAAAACAAATTTTCCTCACATACTGGCCATAAAAATAGAAAGAAAATGGGTTGTGGAATAAACTGCGTCGTCATATTATTGTTTCTCAAAAAATGTTTTCTGCTGTGGGACTTTGGGGCTCGTGTTGAGTCAGCCAAGCTTTAAATTGTTAATGGTATGTGTTTATCGTGTCCATGGCTTTATTCGAGAGAAGGAACGACACATTGGCCTCCGTTATTATTGCAAGGCATATTTGAATTATTCAGATTATGGCTCTTATATAAGCGGTTCGTGCGATGTGGACGATTTTCTTCAATTTACAGTCTGATTCGTATCCTTCCGCTGATAAACTCATTCAGCCTCACTGATATTTACACCCACACACACAAACATGCTCAAACAAGTTCAGACACTCAAGAACCACCCACACACACACGTACACTCCTATGCGTGCACATAGATAAAAGCATTTTCATGCATATATTCACACGAATACTTATATATAAACACACACACACACACACACACACACACACACACACACACACACACACACACACAAACACACATACATAAGAGCTCCACGATGGTTCAGTGGACTGCGAGTTCATGCTGGGGCCAAAGGCATGACGGAAAGGAACTGGCCACCCTTCTGCATTGTCCCGTGACTTAGAATGTTCTTCCATAAACATGCCACGGCTGTTCAGCAAGTTGAACTATCCGTAATACAATAATAATGACACACCGATTTAAGTACAGCTATAGATGTAAGTAGTTGGACAGATAAATCAGATAAATAGACGGAAACAGACAGATGAAGATAGCTAGAGGTGAATAGACCGACAGATAGATAAAAAGACGGAGATACACATCCAATTCGAACACAAATAAGCAAATGCTAACCAACACACACCGACGCACGAACACACCCTCAAAGTGTATCGTCGGGGGACAGAGGACCGTAAGCGCCAGTCATTTGGTCACTTCATCTCATCCTCCCAAACGCACTTATTCCAAACTACCCGTATTTCTATCCGTATTTTCTTCTTCTCCGCCAATCTTCGGCCTAATCACTAACCGTGAAAAGTATTCCAAACTCTCAGCAGGCAAGCAGACGCCAAAGATCGAGATAAGTCGGACTGGGGCGACTAACGCGAAGAACTTTAAGACGGAGGCGGTTACGACGCGAAAGTTAGATTAGGTCTAGAACGGAGCCAGAAAACCCGAACGTTTGTTTGGATAGGAGAGGAATGGGAGAGAGAAGGAGTGGGGAGGGGAGGGGAAGGAGGGAGCGAGGGAGAGGGAGGGAGAAAGTTAGGGAAGGAGGGAGGGAGTAAGGGAGTAAGAGTGATAGGTAGAAAGTGAGAGAAAGCGAGCGAGAGAGAGAAGAGAGAGAGATAGATAGATAGATAGATAGATAGATAGATAGATAGATAGATAGATAGATAGATAGAGAGAGACCCAAAAGGTGAACCCCTATAAGAAATTAATAAATGTTTAGCCTAGTACAGAAATTTGTCGAAAGGTGTTGCTCCTCTTCTGGGCATAACCTGCCAAGAATTTTTTTTTTCTAGGCTCCCAACAAACAAGTCTCCGTCACATTCCAATAATGTTCCACTATGAATCACCCGTTTTAACATGTGAAAAATAAACTGAAGAAGGAAGTTTTAACACAATATATGGTTCTTGTGGAAATGAACACAATTCAACACAGTTATCAAGATGGGAGGAAGAAGCAGGTGTAACACAAACATGCAGCTACCTGTAAACGTTTATACAACATACATCTGGTTCCTTTTATTGGATTTCAGATGATACAAAACCTAAAAAGAGACGAATTATATGCAGAAGTCAATCTTAACATGGGTTCTTTGATGAAAAAAACGACTTTTTCAAATTTTAACAATATTCAGGAGGGGTGAGGGAGCGAAGGACGTGGTTGCGAGACTTTTATGAACTACTGATACGGTATAACATAATTCAAGTGTATTTAATCTTATTTAAGTAACGTTCATTGGATGCAGCAGCGGTAACAAATATCACTAGCATCAGCTGAAAAGGTTATATATTTAGTGAATATCACTTGGTTACGATCTGTATACAGTATATATATATATATATATATATATATATATATATATATATATATATATATGTATATATGTGTATATAGATGTATATATATAAATTTATATATATATGTACACACACACACACACACACACACACACACACACACACACACATATATATATATATATATATATATATATATATATATATATATATCTCGAGACTTTAGAAAACACTTTAGTAAGAAAATTAAAGAAAGAAAGAGCAAGAATTTTCTCATCTCCCTGGTCCTATAAGATAATTTGGCTAAAGTTGATATGGCTGATAGAGATTAAAGGGACCCTGAATGTACCGAGGAAAATTTATTTCAAGTAAAGTTTCGTCCTCCTATTTTGCGGGTGAAGAAACCGTCGGTTGTATTCCACTATGCTATAATGTTTTTTTGTCTTTTATTTTCATCTTTTATTTTATCACATTTGAATTTTCTTGGTCAGTTAGTAGATGTATATAAGCGATTTCTTAACAGGGATTATCAAATCGTGATAGTCTTTCGACCTACAGCTCCTTTCTTATCAGTTTTACGAGGCCTTGGATAGTAATCTTTAACTACTTCTAAAGTCTTTTTTTTTTCTCACTCTTTCTCTCTCTCTTTCTCTTTCTCTTTCTCTTTCTCTTTCTCTTTCTCTTTCTCTTTCTTTCTCTCTCTCTCTCTCTCTCTCTCTCTCTCTCTCTCTCTCTCTCTCTCTCTCTCTCTTTCTTTGCAGACACACACATATACATGTACATACAAATGTACATGTATGCATAGAAATGGATGGATAGATAGATAAATAGGTAGAAAACCAGACAAACAGACAGACAGACAGACAGATAGGCAGACAGGCAAGCAGACATACAGACAAACAGCCAAACAATTACCGCGATTCCCATCCTTTCCCCCCCCCCCTCTTCCCTCTCCCCCTCGGAATCCTGGCCTCCCCCACAGGTCCCGGATGCAGCATGACCCCCCCCCCCCCATCCCGTCGCGAGAGAGCCCTGGGGCCAACGTCCGAAGTTCCAACGTTAAGAGGGCGAGTTCGTTAATCCTAAGAAGGTCGCAGGACGGAAGGGAAGGGAGGGAGGGAGGGAGGGAGGGAGGGAGGGAGGGAAGGAGGGAGAGAGGGAGTCCTGCAGGAGAAATCCTTCGACGACCACTCCCTGGCACTTCCATCCTTCCGGTAAAAGGAGGAGGGAAGGGAAGGAGGGGAAGGAGGGGAGGGAGGGAGGGAGGGAGGGTGGGAGAAGGAGGGTCTTTTTTTTCCTTGGGGGCCATAAGGGCGTATCTCCCTCATACCATTCAGGAGGATCCTCTTAAAAAGATTAACTGTAGGGGGGGAGGGGGTTAAGGGCGGGGTGGGGGGTGGAGGGGGGGTGGCTAAGTTGCCCATCTAAACTCTGTTACGACTAAGACGTACGTCCTTCCATCTGTTCGTTTGTCTATCTGATATTTTCTTCTTTTTCTTTCTTTCTCTTTTCTCCCTCTTTAATTCTTATAGTGTTCTCTTTCTTCTTTCTTTCCCTCTTCACTCTCTCTCTCTCTCTCTCTCTCTCTCTCTCTCTCTCTCTCTCTCTCTCTCTCTCTCTCTCTCTCTCTCATATTAATGATGATAGAGGTCATGCATAATATGACAGGTACTATGATAATGATGCTCATGGAATGCAATTACTGAAAATAAATATGAAACTAACAATTATTAACGAAATCACAATAACAATAATGGTGATAACAAAATCATCATAGGTAAAATATGGGTAATAGTTCTCATGATAATTATGATAATGCACACACACACACACACACACACACACACACACACACACACACACACACACACATATATATGCTGGTATATTGTGTATAAACAAACACACATATAAGAATCTTTGACAGTTTACATTTTCTAAAATATCTAACAGTATTAGGTATACGTGGGACACTTAGACATAAAAAAAACATTAGTCACTCCTATCAAAACCATGCTAAACCATATCAGTTTCTTGTTTCAATCAGAAGTCATCTATATTTGATATCGACATCATTTTCTGATCCACCTTGATTGGCACTTGCGACATCATCCATCTGTTCATAAAC
>NC_061824.1:6648727-6651227 GCF_019202785.1 Penaeus chinensis
TGTGTGTGTGTGTGTGTGTGTATCTATCTATCTATCTATTTATCTATCTCTCTCTATATGTATATACACACGTTCAGATATTCCAAGCGGCCAAAAGGAACAGCAGCCAACAAAAGCCGGCCTACTCCAGCCACTTAAGTGACACGGCCAATACCAGGCGAATGAAGAGGACCACTTCCCGGCCGAGGCACAATGACAACGTAAGTCATCTGATTTCATTGCGCATTTGAATCCGAGAATGGATTCGCACGCACGAACGCTCCCTTTCTGCCGAGACAAGGCCTTCCCTCGCGCTTTTACGACGGCCATTCCATTTAATACGGGTGTACTTTCTATTCTTAGGGCGCAGGCGCTGACAATGGCGAGGGGCGTCTTAGCAGAGGCAGGGAGGAGAACTGTCAGAGCCTGTTGCGTTGTGCTCTCATGAATAAATAAAAGTTTGAGGATTTTGCAGACGCGCAAGGCGTTTTATGTGTGCATGTATATATATTGTAAACACACACACACACACACACACACACACACACACACACACACACACACACACTCACACACACTCACACACACACACACACACACACACACACACACACACACACTGTCACAAACACACACACACATATATATATAGATACATATATATATACATATATATATATACATATATATACACACACATATGTATATAAATACATATAGCATGATATATATACATACATATATATACATATAGCATTATATATATATATATATATATATTATTATTATTACCGTATACGACCAGTACGTTCGTTCGCAAGCGCTCGCATCCCTTACACGAGCGAGTGGAGACGCTGCCATTCTACATTTTTGCGCGCAAGCCTTTCCGCCGCGTCGTCAACTCACTCAAAGTTCGCGACATTAGTAGATCTAACTTCTCTTCTGTAATGGATATTGTTTCAGAAAGCAGCTTCCACCTCGGTTAACGTCTGTTTAGAAAGCAATAGCAAGAGAAAAGATTCCGAAACTCCCGGAGCTCTTGGAAGAAAAAAGAACGTCAGAAAAAGGGAAGTTAAAAAATATATAAATAAAATAAGAAAATATGGCTCACTGGCGAACTCAACACGGCTGATTTGTTGGGCACAAGTTCCGTTTTCTGTGCTTTTCTTCTTCGTCTTTTCCCTACGTTATTCCTCATGTTCTATGCCACGTTTATCACCTCCGCCGAACGGGGAGGATATGTTCAAAGCTGGGTTTATTTATCCTTTTATTTATCACCAGGATTTTCGATGCATTGGACGGATTGTGATAAAATATGTTCCATGATAATAATAGCAAAATTGTGTTTGATCGACCTTTAGGATAATGGATTTGAATATGATGGCGTTTCACTGGATCAGCTTCCCGGTCACGAGAGAAATTAAAGCGACATTTACTTCAAGCACTCTGAATTTCTGAGTGCTTGTGGATGATTGCTCTCGCACAAGGAATACAATGGACCTTATTTTGTTTATTTTCTAATCTTTCCTCATTGTTATCATTAGTTTGTTATTGTTATTGCTTATTAGGATCGTTATTATCAATACTACAGTTACGATCCATCGTTGTGTCGCGTTTATTTACGATGGACACCTGGAATTAATCGTATTCCTATAAAAAATGGGTTTGCTATCTACAAAAGCTTTTTATTTTTAAAGACTTTTGAATTCCGAGACTAGATTCTTTCTTTTCTCTTTCTACTGTATTGTTTACCTCCATCGCCCAGCTTCAGGCAATAATTATCGTAATGATAAAAGTAAAGATAATAATTGTAATACAAGTGGAAATAAACGTTATTATGATTATGCCACATATATTATTGCTTATCTAATTAGTTTATATTCTCGCCCGCCCATATATGTGACAATGTTAAAAGTTTAAATAATTTACGTTTTAAAAAGGATGTAAAAAAAATAATATTACAGTCAAAGTTAGGGTCAGTATCATTTCAGAACAAAGCCTTTTAAGTACTTCTTTGTTTTCTAACAAATATACGTAATCAAATGAGATCAATCGCAGAGCCCAGCAGAAAGTAGGACAAACACCATATTATTACGTAACTGACCAAATTTTATAAATACACCTTATGCAGAGGGGAGGTAAAATGCTCAGAGGAACAGCCACTCGATCGGCGGTAATGTCAACCATTTTGACATATCAACAGGTCAGGAAATAACTCATATTGTTTACCAAGCTATATCTTGCCTACGGACATCGAATACATGTATTAACAGCAAAAAACAAAAACAAAAACAAATATAGCCTTGTAGTGCATTCACTGTTATTAACAGCTGGTGACTACTCAATTCGGCTGTTCCTCTGAGCATTTGAACTCCCCTCTGCTTGCGATTTGTTATACAGATTATTATCAATTATAGAATGTTTAATTCAATTTCTATTTGCCACAATACAAAAAAAAAAAACAAAAAAAAAAAAATCAAATCTCCATTCCGAAACTTTTCCACTCTAAAGGGCTAATGCT
>NC_061824.1:6663727-6666227 GCF_019202785.1 Penaeus chinensis
TTCGGAAACAAACAAATCAAACAGGACAAAAATAAATAAAGGAGAAATGACAAAAATAAATAAAGGAGAAATTACAAATATAAATAAGGAAGACAATGACAAAAACAAGTAAATGGACAGAGACAAGAACAAATAAAGAATACAAAGTCAAACACAAATAAATGGACAAACACAAAAATAAATGGACAAGACCAAATAAATAAAGAAGACAAAGACAAACACAAATAAATGGACAAAGACAAAACAAATAAATGGACAAAGACAAACACAAATAAGGAATACAAAGACAAACACAAATAAATGGACGAAAACAAAACAAATAAATGGACAAAGACAAAAACAAATAAAGAAGACAGAGACAAAAACAAATAAATGTACAAGGACAAAAAAAATAATGACAAATACAAAATACAAAAGCAAATAAACCGACAAAAACAGACAAAAACTATAAAAGACAATAACAAACAAACAAAACCAAAAATAAGTAAAGAAACAAAGACAAACATATAAACAAACAAAAATAACAATAAAGAAAAAAATATTCAGGATCCACTTTTTCAACAAAACCTCCTAAGAATATAAAACTAAGTAATCTGCCTCCAAATTTTCCTTCCAATACAGACTTCAATCAGTGAGATGGATGTCCCTAGACTTTTCAACCCTGAGGGTCCATCCTGACTCCTGCCGGGTTCGTATGCAAAAAGAGGGAGGGGAGAGGAGGGGGTGGGAGAGGAAGTGGGGGAGGGATGGGGGAGGGAACGGAAGGGGGTGGGAGAGGAAGGGGGAGGGATGGATGAGGGAAGGGGGTGGGAGAGGATGGGGGAGGGAAGGGGGTGGGTGAGGAAGGGGGAGGGATGGATGAGGGAAGGGGGTGGGGGAGGGGGGGGGAGAGGAAGTGGGAAGGGATGGGAGAGGATGGAGGAGGGAAGGGGTTGGGAGAGGAAGGGGGAGGGATGGGAGAGGATGGAGGAGGGAAGGGGGTGGGAGAGGAAGGGGGAGGGAGGGGGGTGGGGAAGGGATGGGGGAGGGAAGGGTGTGTGGGAGGAAGTGAGATGGGAGAGGGAGAAAGGAGGAAGGAGAGGGAAGGAGGGAGGGAGGGAGGCAGGATAGAAAAAGAGGGAGGGAGGGGGGCAGAGAAAGGGGAAGGGAAAGGTGTGTGGGAGGAAGTGAGATGGGAGAAGGAGAAAGGAGGAAGGAGAGGGAAAGAAGGAGGCAGGATAGAAAAAGAGGGAGGGAGGGGGAAGAGAAAGAGGGAGGGAAGGGGGTAAGGAAAGGGGAGATAGAGAGGGGAAAAGGAACGGAAAGGGGGAAAGAGGCATGGAGGAAAGGAAGGATGGAAGTGGGAGAAAAAAGTAGTTTGGGGAATGGGGAGGAGGGGAGGTGGAAGAGAGGAATGGAGAGAGTAAGGTAAGTGAAGGCGAGAAGGGAGAGGGGGAAGGGGGGGAGAGGGGAGGAGAGAAAGAAGTAATGGAAAGGGGAAGGAGGAGAAATGGAATCAGTAAGGAAAGGGGGGGGGGGGAGACTGAAAGGTGGGTGGGAAGGAGAGTGAGAGGGATGGGGGATAGGAGGAGGGAGAGAACTGAACTTTGCTCCTTCGTATACATAAAAGTACTTTTTTCTAATGGCATTATTCATATCTTTTACGTCCTTCCGTGAAACGTATCTGGTATTCTAGAGATGTGGATTTTTCTCCCAGAATGTGTGTTTATTTCTCCAGTGATAAGCTTGTGTCATCGAGAAAAAGCATATCGTGTTTTGATGAACTTTATAGCAAATTAGATTCGAGTGCAACTGAGAGAAAGAGAGAGAGAGAGAGAGAGAGAGAGAGAGAGAGAGAGAGAGGAGAGAGAGAGAGAGAGAGAGAGAGAGAGAGAGAGAGAGAGAGAGAGAGAGAAGAGAGAGAGAGAGAGAGAGAGAGAGAGAGAGAGAGAGAGAGAGAGGGAGAGAGAGAGAGAGAGAGAGAGAAAGAGAGAGAGAGAGAGAGAGAGAGAGAGAGAGAGAGAGAGAGAGAGAGAGAGAGAGAGAGAGAGAGAGAGAGAGAGAGAGAGAGAGAGAGAGAGGAGAGAAAAAGAGAGAAAAATAGACAGACAGACAGATTAACAGATAGATAGATAAACAGCCAGGCAGACAGACAAATAGATAGATAGATAGACAGACAGGGCAGAAAAATAGACAGATAGATAGAGATCACACACGAGAAAGCAAGAGATAAAAGAAAATGGTTGTGTTGAACAGTACAGAGAGGAAGCAAAGATGAAAATAAATAAAAGGAAACGAGAGGGAGAAGTAGAAATCAGTAACCGCGTGTGCTTGAGCCTCTACGAGTCAGTCATTCTTAATTTTCGAAACCAATGGCAAACGAAGTACCTATTCAACATACTGCAACGTGTTTGATAACTATTCCTGTCCTTTCGACCGTGTATTAGAGTATCCTTCACCGCACTCCCATGGCGTGTTCTACAGGTTTCCTTAGTCATAAAATTAAGAGTTATTTGTCACA
>NC_061824.1:6691227-6701227 GCF_019202785.1 Penaeus chinensis
TTAAATAATCTGCTAAAATGACATATGCGGATGAAGTAAGTACAAAAAAAATCATGATGATAATGATAATGATGATGATAATGCTAACATTGACTATGGTGATGATAGTAAAGATTACAATAAAAATAATAATAATATTAGTAATAATAATGATAATGATAATAATAATAATAATAATAATAATAATAGTAATACAAATACCTATCAAAATAATGTTGAAGATGACAGCAATAAAAATAATAGCAAAGTTAATAGTGATCATTATAATTAGAATAACAATAATAACAACAACAACAACAATATACTAATATGATAATATTAATAATAATAATGATAACATAGATAATAATACAATAATAATAATAACAATAACAATAATAATGACAATAATGATAATAATGATAATGATGATAATAAATTTAATGATAATAATGATAATAGCACTGAAAAAAAAAATAAGACAATGGTGATTATATTAACTTTAATTCTGGTGGTAATGAAGATATTCATAACAATAACATTAATAATGAGAACGATGATGATAACAATGATAATAACAATAACACTAACAATAATGACTAATAATAATAATAATAATAATAATAATAATAATAATAACGATAATGATAAACAACTAATAATGATATTAATAGTAACAATAGAAATAATGATGGTAATAATAATGTTGATAATAAAAACAATAACAATAATAATAATGATAATAATAACATTGACAACAATGATACCATTAATGATGCCGAAAAGGATAATGATACTGATGAGAACACAACAATAACAATAATAATGATAACCATTGAAATCATGATAATGATAATAACAATATTAAAGATAATGATAATAATAATAGCATTATATGATGATAATGATAATAGCAATATTAATAATAATAATAGTAATAGTATTTGTATATTTATGAATAATAAATGTATATATATATATATATATATTTATTCATATATACACACCCATATATTTATTCTCTCGGCAGGGTATAGGCCTTTCTCGATTCAATATTGAGAGGTTATATGGCAGTTCCTCCCTTGCCAGATTGGATGCCCTTCCTAATCAACCGCGGCGGCGACTTTCCCCAACGACACCTGCGTTTGATTTCTCAAGGCGATGTGTCGCTTTCTCGTCGTGAGATCGGGCTCGAGCCAGCAGACGAAGTGTCGCGGCGGGGAATTGAACAGTTATATATATATATATATATATATATATATATATATATATATATGTGTGTGTGTGTGTGTGTGTTTGTGTGTGTGTTTGTGTGTGTGTTTGTGTGTGTGTGTCTGTTTGTGTGTGTGTGTGTGTGTCTGTTTGTGTGTGTGTGTGTGTGTGTGTGTGTGTGTGTGTCTGTTTGTGTGTGTGTCTGTTTGTGTGTGTGTGTGTGTGTGTGTGTGTCTGTTTGTGTGTGTGTGTGTGTGTGTGTCTGTTTGTGTGTGTGTCTGTTTGTGTGTGTGTGTGTGTGTGTGTGTGTGTGTGTGTGTGTGTCTGTTTGCGTGTGTGTGTGTGTGTGTGTGTGTTTGTGTGTATCTGTGTGTGTGTGTGTGTGTGTGCGTTTTAGTGTGTGTATGTATACACACACACACAACAGTTATATATATATATATATATATATATATATATATATATATATAACTGTTCATATATATCTATGAATATATCTGTGTGTGTGTCTGTGTTTGTAAACAAACATAGTATAGATTAATGGACGCGGTTCATTAATCAACTTCTCGTGATAAACCCTCGCAAAGGAGGAATCAGGTACCGAGTGAGCTAATTAAGATTCAGAATTAAGTATCACGTGCACGCAAGTTATTGATTTAACATTGTCTCTGTCGGTTTCCGAGCAAGGTGAAGGCGGACGCGTTATCATGTAGAGAAAGAGAGAGAGAGAGAGAGAGAGAGAGAGAGAGAGAGAGAGAGAGAGAGAGAGAGAGAGAGAGAGAGAGAGAGAGAGAGAGAGAGATCGCACGCACACCCACCCATCTACCCACACTAACACACATATATATTTATATATATATGAATATATATTTATATATATATATACACACACACATACAGACACACACACACACACACACACACACACACACACACACATACATATATATATATATATATATATATATATATATATATGAAGCATGAAGCAATAGATCAGCACTCCCAGGACCGTAATCCCCAGTTATACATGAAACGTGACCTTCAGCCTGTTACCCTCAAATCAGTGGTTGCGAGAGCCCTTGGGAGAGACCATGAGAGTCCGGGGAAGGGTGCTCTGAGCTGCGACTCCTATAGGTAATGGACACGGTTAGGAGAGGTTTTGTTATATTAGGGTTCGAATAATGGGAGATGTTTTTTTTTTTTTTAATGTTTCATGTGTACTTGCTTTTACCCGTGGACTGATAGACAGACAGACAGACACACAGACACACAGACACACAGACACAGATACACAGACACACACACACACACACACACACACACACACACACACACACACACACACGCAGATCACAGTTGGTGACGAAGATATTAATAATGATAATCGCATATACCTACTCTGTTCCAACTGCAGCAGAAACAATGGGGAAAATGATAAAAAGGATAATTTGGTAGTAATATGCTAGCTAGGGTAACAGCAACGATAATGGTAATAAGATTGATGATAATGATACTTGCAATACTATCCTCTCTCCTATTATCTCTCTCTCTCTCTCTCCCTCTCTCTCTCTCTCTCTCTCCCTCTCTCTCCCCCCCCCCTCTCTCTCTATCTCTCTCTCTCTCTCTCTCTCTCTCTCTCCCTCCCTCTCTCTCTCTCTCTCGTTTTAACATTTATTAATGCGACCTATAAAGGGTGGAGAAGAGCGAACAGACAGCTTGCCTTTGATAACGTGTTGTGGTGTATCATTTCGTCAAGATTTATGAACTTAATATATAAGCTTTTAGTAGTCTCTATAGTCTCTTTTACTGTTATTTTCTATGTTATTTTGATGTCTTATAATAATACCTTTGTAAGCACCGAAAAGAGACATTAGAATTTAATCCACGCGGAGTCACGATGTTTCCTGTGCTGAACGTAGCAGGCTTCATAAAATTCAAGGGTTCACCATGCTTTGTATATGGTTTGCTATATAAACCTTTCGTCGTTTGCTATATAAACCTATCTGCCTGTATCCTTGTCCTTATCTGTCTATTTACTTTTCTTTTTATTTTTTTCTAATTTTCTCTCACCCTTTCTTTCTCCCTCTTTCCCTCCCTCCCCTCTTCCACACTCTCCCTTTTCCCCCCTCTCTCTCCCTCTCTCATGTCTTCGCTCCCTTCCTCCACACTCTCCCTTTCCCCCTCTCTCTCTCTCTCCCTCTCTCATGTCTTTGCTCCCTTCCTCCCCTTCTCGTACTTTCTGCTTTCCCCCATTTTCACTCTCTCCTTCCCCTGAAAGAAAGAAACAGAAATAACAGTTTGATACCGATATAAGGGGAAAAAAGGGAAACAGACGAGAAAGCAAAGAGGTAGGGGAGGAACAGGATCCCGAACCCGACCCAACACCAGCGCAGTGACAAAGGCGACACCAGTGCCAATAAAAGCGATATTGTAACTCCAGAGATAAAGTGCGAAGGTTCTGTAACAAAGGGAAAGAAACAGGCACGGTGAGGTGCTGTTGGAAGGGCTCAGGATGGGGGATGTACACTTTGTAGGATGGGGGATGTACACTGTGCTGGGTAGGGGATGTACATTATACAGGCTAGATATTTACACTGTGCAGGCTGGAGAATATACACTGTGCAGGATGGGGAGGGGTAACAGCAGGGAGACTGTACAAGTGACCAATAGGGATTACATGAGAAGAGAAGAGTACTTTTGAACGCATCGTACAATTAAGGAGATTAATACCGGTGAAAATCACTGTGGAAGTGAAATAAGTACCGAGTAAAAAGTGAGATAAGAATCAGTAAGGAAAGAGTGAAAAGAGGCGGGGGGGGGGGGGATATATGTTAAATGGCTATCAGGAGTAGAGAAGAAAAAGGTAAGAAAATTAAAAAGAAAGTGTGAAGTGTGAGTCTTGGGGGGTACAAAAGATGAAAGGGGGGGGGGGGGGATAAGGTAGGCTATAAAAAAAATTTAATTGCTTCAGGAGGAGGAAAATCGGAAGGGGGGGGGGGGGTAAGCCTCATGCTCAGAGATACAAGTCCAATAATAATGGAAATCAAAGACAAAAAAAAAAAAAAAAAAAAAAAAAATACTCCAGGCCCATAGTGATAATCCTATACAATAGTATTGGAAAAAAAAAAAAAAAAAAAAACGGAAATTGCTAGTAGTAGAAATCTGACTTATCTACTCATGAAAACATTGAATATCGAATACAAATACTGTAGCTCAGTTACCCTGTCTTAATCTACATAATCAGTGACGTAACGGCATCGACTCCATTTCGTCACAGTCCCAGCTTCTCTCATCTCCTCCTCGTCATATATTAACATTGAATCTGTTGACTTTAACTTTTTTTTAAGACGCCTATTTTACTCCCAGATTATCCTTAAAGACGATGCCACATTCAAGAAGGAAATATAGTCGTCCTTATTGTAATATACAATTAATGTATATATGGTATATTCTGTACATGTACTGTAACATCACACACACACAGTCACTCACATAAACACACACACACACACATACACACACACACACACACACTCACTCACATAACCACACACACACACACACACACACACACACACACACACACACACAAACACACACATTCACATAAAAAACACACACACAACAAATGTCTTCATGTGCATATATTCTATGAGTATACCATGACCCGACATCAAATCTTCCTGGACTAGAAGATTCATATATTTCAGTCAAACAGATTGTCGAACTTTTATAAGTGATGTAATAGTAATGTTAAGGATGGTGGTGATGGTTGTAATAACCATAACGGTAGTGTAGTAGTAATAGTAATAATGATAATAATAATAACGAAAATGATGATAATGATAATAACAATAATGATAATGATAATAATGATGATGATAATAATAATGATAATGATGATAATAATAAAGATAATGCTAATAATAACAATAATAGTTATGATGTAATAATAAAAATAATGCTAATAATAATGATAATGCTAATAATAATGCTAATAATAATAATAATAATGATATTTATTATGATAAAAATAGCAATAATGTAATAATAATAACAAAAATGTAATAATAAAATAATAATAACAATAATAAAAATAAAATAATAAAAGTAATGATAATAATGATAATATTGATAATTATAATAATGCTAATAATAATGATAGTAATAATAATATTGATAAAAATAAAGATCAAATAACAATCTTATTTTATCTTAATAGACACACACACACACACACACTCACTCACATAACCATTATCATCATCATAATAATAATGATAACAATAAGGCCAATAACGATAATAATAATGATAATGAAAATAATAGTAATAATACCAATAACAATAACAATAAGATATATAAAGTTAATAATAGTAATATTAATGTTAGAAATGATATTATTAATGGTAACAACAAAGACAGCAAGAAAACAATGATGGTAATCTCACCTTGATCTTAAATCTTAGATAACAATAAAATAATATTCTTTTAACTTGAATTTCAAAAACATTTTGGTCGTGAGGAGGCGCCCTTTATCAATAAAACATCTATGCATTTACATGACTAGTTTGTTACACCCGACGTTCACTGTATATAACCAGGAAATTGAAACTGTGTGTGTACAGATTACGTTATATTCACAGAGATACGATGTTATCTCAGTAAACTAATATCTGTGTAAATTGTCGTCATATCGTCTATTTTTTTTTTTTTTGATTATCTGTTTATTTCTAGTCTTTCAACACAATGATAAAATGTGTCCATTTTTACGGAACATAATCATAATGGATTATCAGTTTTAAATTCGTTTAAAAGCTAAAATGAACATAACCAATTTGAACATGGAACATTTTACTATGCAGGTATTTCAGACACGCATCAGTCAATGAGTTCTACAAAGATTCGCAAACATAAAGATTCCAAAGTTTTAAAGTTTAACATCTCTCACGCCAGTTCACTTTTACGTAGAAGCAAGAGATAGATATATCATTATATATATATATATATATATATATATATATATATATATATATATATATATATATATATATATCTTGCTTCTACGTAAAAGTGAACTGGCGTTATATCGATATATATATATATATATGTGTATATATATATATATATATATATATATATATATATATATATATATATATATATATATATATAAAGAGGGGGGAAGAAACATAGCGAAACAGAGACAGATTGAAAGAGAGTGTTTGCAATATAAGGGCCTCAGAAAGCTGATCTAGACAGAGTATCCCGACTGACAGGTGAGTGACAGGTCAGGTGATTACCCCGGAGCCTGCAACTTAGGGACGTGTCCGAATTCCATGAATCAGATCTAAACTCACAAAATCTAGAAAAAAGTAAAAAAGAAGTAGTAGGAATTCGTTGTGGTTTCTGTGCCGTTTTCGTCCTTTCACTTATTCAAAAAAAATGTCTTCATGGTCAAATCTTGTCGAACGGAAATCTATACACGGCGGCGACTTTGAGAAAAGAATGTAACTTCAGATTTCATATTAACAGAACTCATACAAACGTCACGTCTCTCTCCACTCCTCCATTTTTTTCTCTTCTCTTCCCTCTTTCTCCCTTCTTTTATCTCCCCCTTTAAAGTCCTCTTTCCTTCCCTCCCTTTTCTTTGTTCATTTCCTTCGTTCTCTCTCCCTAATTTCCCCCTTCCCTTTTTAACTTTCTCTCTCCTCTTCCCCTTCTTCCTCTGCCACTTTCCCTAGACAGGTAGAAAGAAGGGAAGGAGAGAAGGAAGAAGGGAAAACAAGAAGAAAACGTAGAGGAGGAGACAAGTAGGATGGGGGAAAGGGGGAAGGGAGACGTAGAAGAAAGGGGGAAGAGGGAAGGTGTGAAATAGAACGAAGAAAATGAGAAAAAATTAGGAAGATGAGAAGAAAAATGAGGGTGAGAGAAAGAGGGGAGAAGGGGAACGAGAAAAAAATGTAAAGAGAAAATGGGCTGGAGGAAAGGGAAGCGAAGAAAAATGAAAGAAAGGAGGGGGAAAGATGAGAGAAGAGCAAAAGAATGAGAGAATAGGAGAGAGAGTGAACTGAAGAGGGTATTAGAAGAAAGAGGTAGAAGAGAAAAGGGAGAGCAGGGAAAGGGTAGATAAAGGAAGAAAACGAGAGGGAAGAGGAGAGTAGGAGAGGAAAGAGTAAGGAGAAGGAAGAGAGACAAAGAGAAGAATGGAAAAGGTCATGAGAGGAAGGAGAGAAACAAAAGAATGAGAAAGACAAAAAGAAATGGAGGTAAAGAAGGGATACTAAAGAAAATTCATGTTTAAGAAAGATTATAAATCGCGAATTACGCAAGATTGAGAGAGAGAGAGAGAGAGACGAGAAGGAAGAAGTGTAGTCAATAAATGTATAGATCAAATACATACAAAAAAGGTGAAGATAAATAGATAAATAAAGTAATAATTAAATAAACAAATATGTAAAAAGACGTATCAAATCCAACTGCAGAATGACCATCAGGCGAGAGTCATTTCCACAGGAATAGAACACGCGCTGAGAAATCCAGGTCACGTTGATTATTTAGCTTGAGAGTACGTGTTTGTAAATGTTAACTGAAGAACATCTTAGACCAGACTGTCGTGGTTACGTTTACCAAATCACGTAGATGACTTCTTTATATTCATTTGTTTATTCATTTATTCATTTATTTACTTCTTATCATTTATTTCATCTTATCTTTTTTATTTATTTATAGTTTTTTGCATTTATTTTGCACGTACTACACCTCATAAAAGAAATATCAATGAGACAATAAGCATATCTCTCTGACTGAGATTAACCTCACCCAGGCTACAATTTTTATCATTATTCCGTATAATTAAATATTGAAATTGCTCTCCTCCCCCTTGACCAGTGTTGCGACTGACGTTGATTTCAAACCATTTGCATGATTGCCAGCCAAATGCCCTGGACATGCAATTGCGTATAAATCAATGCTGAAAGTTTAATGAATCAAATAAGCCGAAATTATATTCACGAGTGAGAGAGGGAAGTCTTCACTGAATGAAAAAAAAAAAAAATCCGGGAAATTATTGTAAAAATATTTATTGTTAAGAGGGAGGGAAACAAAAGATAGTTGTAAAATGATACCAGCAATAGCAGGAGGTTAATAATTTCCTTTATCATTTATAACAATGCTAATGATAAAAAAAAAAAAACCCAGCTATAAGAATAATGTTAATAATGATTAATATTAATGACAAAATGGTAGTGATAAAGATGATAATGATAGTGATAAACATGATAGCCCTAATAATGCTCATAATGTTTGCGATAATAATAACAAGGATAATGAAAATACCAATAACAGTAGTAATGATGATGGCAGTAAAACACAATAATGATAGCGATAATAATGATAATTCAAACGGCAACAATAACAGTCATGATAGTAATGATAATGATAATAATGATAATAATAATGATAATAATGATGATAATAATGATAATGACAAAAATTATAGTAACAATACTTATCATAAGAAAATAATTATTATATCATTGTTTATTATAATAATAATGATAATAATAATAATAATGATAATAATAATAGTAGTAATAACAATATTAATAAAATAAATAATAATAATAATAATAATAGAGAGAGAGAGAGAGAAAGAGAAAGAGAGAGACCGATTGGTTCAACTGATCTTCCACTTCCTCCCTCCTCTTGCTCTTCCTCCTCCACCTCCTCCTCCACCACCTCCACCACCACCTCCTCCTCCTCCCCCTCCTCCTCCCCCTCCTCCCTCTCCCTCCTCCCTCCTCCCTCCCTCTCCTCTCCCCTCCTCCTCCACCTCCATCCCTTCTCCTCCTCCTCCTCCCCCCTCCTCCTCCTCCCCCCCTCCCCCCCTCTCCCCTCATCTCCCCCTCCTCCTCCTCCTCCTCCTCCTCCCCCTCCCCTCCTCCCCCCTCCTTCTCCCTCCTCACCCCCCTTTCCCCCTCCTCCTCCCCCTCCTCCCCCACCTCCCCTCTTCTCTCCTCCTCCTCCTCCCCCTCCTCCCCTCCTCCACCCTCTCCCCCCTTCCTCCTTTCCCCCCTCTATCTACTCCTCCTCCTCCTCCCCCTCTCCCCTCTCCTTCCCCTCTCTCCCATCCTCGCTCCTCCTCCTCCTCCTCCCCCCTCCTCCTCCTCCTCCCCCTTCCTCCTCCTCCCCCCCTCCTCCTCCTCCTCCTCCCCTCCTCCCCCTCTCCCCTCCCTTTTCTTCCTCCTCTCCTCCCCTCCCCCCCCCCCCCCCCCCTCCTCCTCACTCCCCTCCATCTCCTCTCCCTCCTCCTCCTTCTCTCCCTCCTCACCCCTCCTCCTCCTCCTTCTCCTCCTCCTCCCCCTCCCCTTCTCCCCCCCCCCCTCCTCCCCCTCATCGCTCTCTCTCCTCCCCCTCCTCCTTCTCCTCTCCCTACCTCCTCCTCCCCTCCCCCCTCCTCCCCCTCCCCCCCCTTCTCTCACCCCCTCCTCCTCCTCCTCCCCCCCCTCCTCCTCCTCTCCTCCTCCTCCCCCTCCCCTCCTTCTCCCCCTCCCCCTCCTCCCCCTCCCCCCTCTCTCTCCTCCCCCTCCTCCCCCGTCCTCCCCTCCTCCCCTCCTCCCCTCTTCTCGTCCTCTCTCCTCTCCTCCTCCCCTCCTCCTCCTCCTCCTCTCCTCCTCCTACTCCCCCTCTCCCCCTCCTCCCCCTCCTCCCCTCTCCCCCTTCTCTCCCTCCTCCTCCTCCTCCCTCCTCCTCCTCCTCCCCCTCCCCCCTTCTCTCCTCTCCTTCTACTCCTCCTCCTCCTCCT
>NC_061824.1:6718727-6723727 GCF_019202785.1 Penaeus chinensis
TCTGATATTTTTTTCTGTTATGTGGCTTTTCCTCTCCGCCACAACATGGCCCGCTCGGTCGTTACATGGCCAGAATATAATGTCTAATATTTTTTTCCTGTTATGTGACTTTTACTCTCCGCCACAACATGGCCCGCTTGGTCGTTACATGGCCAAAATATAATATCTGATATTTTTTCTGTTATGTGGCTTTTCCTCTCCTTCACAACATGGCCCGCATGATCGTAACATGGCCAGTATATAATATCTGATTTTTTTTTCTCTCATGTGGCTTTTCCTCTTCGCCACAATATGGCCCGCATGGTCAACATGGCCAGTATATAATATCTGATATTTTCTTTCCTGTTATGTGGCTTTTCCTCTCCGCCACAACATGACACGTATATAATAGCTGATACTTTTTTCTCCTGATTAATTAATAACAATATATATATATTTTTTATATCGGATTATGTCCATTTTGTTCTTTAAGATTTCTTGTGTGAAAAAGAATGGAGAAATAGAGGAGGAAAAGAAAGAGAACCTGAAGGAAGACAATAAATGAAGGGGAATGAAGAATAAAGTAAATACAACATTATTTGTCGTGAGAAAAAAGATGAAAACAAGGAAAAGAGAAAAAGTGAGAGAGAGAGAGTGAGAGAGAGAGAGAGAGAGAGAGAGAGAGAGAGAGAGAGAGAGAGAGAGAGAGAGAGAGAGAGAGAGAGAGAGAGAGAGAGAGAGAGAGAGAAAACGAAACTGAACTAAAAAAAAAAAAAAACGAAAAAAAAGAAAGAAAAGAAACTCAGACGAAAATCCGATAATCAATGGCCGCAGCAAGAACACAGGGAAATCACTCCATGAGATAATCACCCTCATTAGCGCCTTATAGCGAGCGGAAGCTACGGACGCACTGACAGGGGGGGTGGGGGGGTGGGGGTGAGGGGAGGAGACAGGTTTGAAGATGAGGGTTACTCCCCTCTAACCCCCCTCCCCCCGTTTTCTTTCTCTCCCCATTCCTCTTCTTCTCCTTTCCCATCCTCCTTCTTCTCTCTTCATTTCCTCTCTCTTCCCCCTCCTCTCCCTTCTTTCCTCCCCATTCCTCATCCTCTCCACTCCTCCTCTCCCTATCTCCCTTCCTTCCTTCCCGTTCCTCTTCTTCTCCCTTCCATCCCTCTCTTCTCCCTCTTCCCTCTCTTCCTTCCTCCCCATTCCTCTTTTTCTCCCTTCCTTCACTACTCCCCCTCCTCTCCCTCCTCTTTCTCTTCCTCCGCATTCTTCTTCTTCTCCCTTCCTTTCCCTTCCTTCTTTACTTTTCCCCCAGACACTTCTCTCCCTACTATCACCTTCCCTCCAGACCCTCCCCCCCCTACTCCCCTCTCCTTTCCTCCAAGCCCTTCCCTAAATCCTCCGTACCTCCCCCTTCCTATCCCTTCCCCTCCCCCCTCCCTCCCTTCCTTCCTTACCTCCCCTTCCCTTCCCTCCCCTTCTCCTTCCATTTCCTCAATGTCCCCCTCCCCAACCCTTTCCTCCTTTATCCTCCCCCTTCCCCACCCTTTCCTCCCATCCCCTCCCTCCCTACCTTCCCCTTCTTTCCCCTACTTCCCTTTACTCCCCCTTTCCTTTCCCTCCTGCCCTCTTCCTCCCCTTCCTCCCAGCACCCCCCTCCCCAAACTCTGCCTTTCCCTCCTTCCCCTTTCCTTTCCCTCCTCCCCCCTTCCTCCCTTTCCTCCCAGTACCCCCTCCTCAAACCCCTCCTTTCCCTCCTTCCCCCTCCCTCCCTCCTTCCCCCTTCCTTCCTTTCCTCCCAGTACCCCCTCCCCAAGCCCCTCCCTTCCCTCCTTCCCCCCTTCCTTCCTTTCCTCCCAGTACCCCCCTCCCCAAGCCCCTCCCATCCCCCCTTCCCCCCTCCCTCCCTCCTCCCCCCTTCCTTCCTTTCCTCCCAGTACCCCCTCCCCAAGCCCCTCCCTTCCCTCCTTCCCCCCTCCCTCCCTCCTCCCCCCTTCCTTCCTTTCCTCCCAGTACCCCCCTCCCCAAGCCCCTCCCTTCCCTCCTTCCCCCCTCCCTCCCTCCTCCCCCCTTCCTTCCTTTCCTCCCAGTACCCCCTCCCCAAGCCCCTCCCTTCCCTCCTTCCCCCCTCCTTCCCTCCTCCCCCCTTCCTTCCTTTCCTCCCAGTACCCCCCTCCCCAAGCCCCTCCCTTCCCTCCTTCCCCCCCTCCCTCCCTCCTCCCCCCTTCCTTCCTTTCCTCCCAGTACCCCCTCCCCAAAGCCCCTCCCTTCCCTCCTTCCCCCCCTCCTTCCCTCCTCCCCCCTTCCTTCCTTTCCTCCCAGTACCCCCCTCCCCAAGCCCCTCCCTTCCCTCCTTCCCCCCCTCCCTCCCTCCTCCCCCCTTCCTCCCTTTCTTCCCAGTACCCCCTCCCCAAACCCCTCCCTTCCCTCCTTCCCCCTCCCTCCCCTCCCCAAACTGGCAGTGATTACGCTGTGGGAAAGGAGCAACTGGTGTCAAAGACTGAAAGGCACTCGATAGAGGCGGGCTTAATTATGAATGAAGGGATGCGGGCTCTATGTTCCTTTCTGCGGGGCTCGAGGGTTCATTTCGAGCGCTGGCTGACTTCGTTATCTCCCGGCCTTTGCTTAGCACTGTTTTCCTTCTGTGCCTCGTAAGGTCTTTGTCGGTTTCTCTGATCTTCTACGATTGATTTATTTGCTTGTTGTCTGTTTATCTATATATATATTTGTTTATGTATCTGTCTAATCATCCGTTTATTAATTAATTCATTTACCTATTTAATTAGTCAATTAATTTATATATGTATTCACTGGTTCGGTGTTTTATCTTTATATTTGATTATTTGCTTGTTTATCTGTTCTCTTCATTTTCCCCTTTGATTCGCTCTTCCCCTTCCGATCTCTCTGTATGTCAGTCCCTCTCTCTCTCTCTTTCTCTTTTATTTCGCTTCTATCTACCAATCAACATACCAATAATTCTCCCTCTTTCATCTTGTTCGCTTTCTATCTCTATTTCTCTCTGTCTGCCAGCCTCTCCAGAGTTCCCCTTATCATTCTCTCTCTCTTTTTATAATATGAAGAAAACGAAATAAATATAAATCGTGAAAATAAATGATTTCTCTCTCTCTCCCTCTCTCTCTCTCTCTCTCTCTCTCTATCTCTCTCTCTCTCTCTCTCTCTCTCTCCCTTCCTCTCTCTCTCTCTCTCTCTCTCTCTCTCTCTCTCTCTCTCTCTCTCTCTCTCTCTCTCTCTCTCTCTCTCTCTCTTTCTCTCTCTCTCTCTCTCCCCCCCCCCCCCCTCTCTCTCTCTCTCTCTTTCTCCCTCTCTCTCTCTGAGTCATCCGTTTGCAATTTATTCATAGTTCGTAAATCCAGCATGTATATCGAATATCAGAACATTCTAAATCTCTCAGCTCTGTTTAATCTTCGAATAGTGATGTACATTTGGAATAAAAGCGTGAAACACTCTCGTGAACAAAATCCTGTGAACGTTCATAGATTGTTAAGAATCGAAAGTAGAATTTGGAAAACACACAATTGAAATTGGGTGAAAGGTCTTTGGAAATGGTTACCTAGAGGTCAAAAACGCAAGTATAACATTTTATTGACCCTCTTTGTACACATGGTGGGTTGTACACGGTGTATTGTACATTGAAAATATATAGAAATAAAATAGGTTTACTGAGAGAGAGAAATATTAATGGCATTTAGGTATGAACAGCATGCGAATGAATGAAATAGAATTGTAGAACAATTGAACACATATGCTTACAGACTTATAGACATCTGTGTCAGACACACAAACACACACACACACACACACACACACACATAAATACATACACAGACACACACACAGACACACATACACACACACTCAGAAAAACACACACATACTCCCTGCACATGACATTTTCTATTGTCCTCACTTTTGAACACTTTAATTAATGCCTTATGTTCATTCCTACAAGTTCTGCTTTTGCTTAATACATTTAATTTGCTTACTAAGTCTCTAATTTAATCACAAAGTCTTATTTTCATTTTGATATTTGAATTAAGTTATTTCACGGTGTCAGTGAAATGACGCATCATTTTTCTGCGTTAATTTCATAATTTTTGTTCCAACTCTTGTATTATGAATTTTGAATACTTATTTTATGTTTATGACATTATCCTGTATTCTTTGTTTATTTCTGGAGTCTCTCTTGTCATATGTTTTATTTCTATTTCACTGGTATACATAATTTTATTATGGTGTTTTACATGTGTATTTCATTATTTTATTTTGGAAAAAAAGGAAAAAAAATAGTTTTTTGCGACGTCCATGACAGCTTGGGATCTACCCTACCATCTACTGAGGCAGAGGGGAAGGTTAATAGTTCCATACGTTACATGCCTGGGTTGTATTTTCGCTGGACGGTATCACTATATTAATCAGAAAGGCATTGGCTAAATGTAAATTACGTTTCTCAAGCATTACAGTATTCAGTAACTTTTCATTGTTTCGTTTTCATATGTCAGTTTTGCTGAGCCTCTTCAAGTTCATTTAACTTTTATTATCTCTTTCCAGTGAGGATTTAATTTGGTTTTGTGTTGTTTTAAACCATTGTCCATTGTTTTATCGTATTTTATTGTTTTTACCTGTTCTCTGTCTGTGTGTTATTTCTATCACTTCTCTTTTTACCATTTTTACTGCCTTTACTTCGGATTTTGGTCGTTCAACTTTCACTGAATCTTTTCCTTTCACGATTGTTCACTCTTCCTGTTTCACAATTTCATTTAAGTTTTAGTACTAATTTTAACTAGTACTGTAGAGTTGTTTTATTCCTACTTTTACTATTTTTGGTATTTTTCACCTAATCTTACCTGTGTTTTACCTCATTATTCCTTTATACTACTGCCTCTGCCTCTGCTACTGCTGCCTCTGCTTCGTCTATGACTACTTCTGCTTGTAATTCTACTTCTACTACGACTACTACTGTTCTTATCTCTCTGCTTAGCTCCTTCATTTATTAT
>NC_061824.1:6763727-6766227 GCF_019202785.1 Penaeus chinensis
TCTCTCACCCCATCTATCTGAGTATACGGAGAGTACATCTACTTTGCCGTGTCCAACTAGCTCTGCCTCACCAAGCTGCTTTTACTCTCCCTCTTGAGTAAAACATAAGACGCTGACAAGCTATGGGCTATGAAAAAGAGGCAGGAGGAGTAGGAGGAGGAGTAGGAGGAGGAGGAGGAGGAGGAGGAGGAGGAGGAGGGGGGGGGGATCCCATGGGGAAGAAGCTGATGCGACATACGGCAGTTTTGATCTAATGGAAGAGAGAGAAAGAGGAGGGGAGAGAGAGAGAGAGAGAGAGAGAGAGAGAGAGAGAGAGAGAGAGAGAGAGAGAGAGAGAGAGATAGAGAGAGAGTGAGAGAGATAGAGAAAGAAAGAAAGAGAAAATGAAAGAAATGGAGAAACACACACACACACACACACACACACACACACACACACACATATATACACACACACACACACACACGCACACATACACACACACACACGCACACATACACACACACATACACACACATATATACATATACACATAGGTGTATTTATATATATATATATATATATATATATAGAGAGAGAGAGAGAGAGAGAGAGAGAGAGAGAGTGAGCGAGAAAGAGATAGATAGATAGACAAATTGATAGATCGATAGATCGATAGATAGAGAGAGTGAGAGAGAGAGTGAGCGAGAAAGAGATAGATAGATAGACAAATTGATAGATCGATAGATCGATAGATAGAGAGATGGAGATAGATAGATAGATAGATAGAGAGATGTATAGAAAGATAATAGATAGATAGATAGATAGATAGATAGATAGATAGATAGATAAATAGAGAGCGAGAGAGAGCGAGAGAGAGAGCGAGAGAGAGAGAGAGAGAGAGAGAGAGAGAGAGAGAGAGAGAGAGAGAGAGAGAGAGAGAGAGAGAGAGAGAGAGAGAGAGAGAGAGAGAGAGAGAGAGAGAGAGAGAGAGAAAGGAAAGAAAGACTATGAAGTCCGAAGCGCCGGACCATTTTCTTAGCAGATAATTTACCCCATCGGGAAATGTTGCTATAAGCATATTGATGTTGCTGGACTCAGCGTGCGTCTGAGATGTGCCAGCCAGGAGACGGAGACTTGAGGAAATACTTTTTATTGTGTTTTCTTCATATTTTCGTCCCTGTTTTTGCGCTCGGAAGATGCTGACAAGCGAGGACTCTGGCGTTTTATGGAGAAATGTTGGTCTCTTATTATGGCTGTGAATTTATATGCTTGAGCGAGGGCGTGTGGAGCGATGGGGAAAAGGAAGCGGAAGAAATGGAAATGGCTTTTTGCTTTTTATTTAGTGGGAAGAAAGAGCTGAGTAAGGACAAAGGCAGAGAATTAGATTCCGTGTAAAGAGGAGGACATGTGAATGGAGAATGTGAAGGAATTGATGTTAATAAGTTCACACACACGCACGGACGGACGGATGCAAGCACGGACACACGCACACACACAAACACACACAAACACACACACACACACACACACACACACACACATATTTATATATACATATATGTATATATCTTTTATTTTCTCATTTACAATAAATAGAAGAAAAAAAAGAGAGCTCATTTTTCCTTTACCCTCCACGCCCATAGAAACCCAACTATCATAAAAAAAAGCAAAAAAAAAGCGAAAAAAAGGGCAAAAGAGCACACACTCACAAAATGAGAGAAAAACACAAGATGGACCTCGAGTAAAAATAAGAACGGAAAAAGGTCGAGGTTAGAACATATCCCTATTCCTGGAGCAGCCTGACGTTTCTCCCACGACCTTCACGCCTCCGAAGGGATAAAAAGTTAGCCCCGCGCCCTCTGGCTCTTCGCGCCTCACTCCAAGGGCCGAACACCTCGCTGGCTCGCCGTCGCCTCATCACGCTGCGTGTTCCTCGGGCGGCTGCATGCGTCGTTTTTTTGTTTTGTCTTTGTGTGTATGTGTGTTTGTTGCTTATACTTTTCTTGTTTATATATTTTGGGGGGAAGGTTTTGTTATTATTTGTGTTTGTTATTTTTTTTGGTTTTTTTTTTTTTTTTTTTTTTTCATTTTTCTTTTTTCTCTCGTTCTTGGGTCTCGTTTAGGGTTATTTTCTCGCAACCGTTCCTGTCTCCTTTCGGTTTTTCTTCTGTTCCGTTCACCCCTTTCGTTTCCCGTCTTTAATATGCTCCCTCCCAATTCCCCTCCTTTTTTCCCTCCCCTATCCTTCCTCCCCTCACCCCCCCCCCCCTTTCCCCTCCTCTCACTCTTCTCCCCGTCTCCTCTCCTCTATCTTCCTCAGCCTTTTCTTCCTTCCTATTATATCCTTCCTTCTTCCCCTCACCTTCTCTTTCTTCCTCTTCCCTTTACACTATCTACTTTCAGGCCATCTACCCTTTTTTTCCTCTCCCTCCATTCTATTTTCCTCCACCTGCCCTTCCTCTCCATTCTTTTCATGCTCCACACTTTTCTTCCCTCCTCTCTTCTTCCTCTTCTTTCC
>NC_061824.1:6818727-6823727 GCF_019202785.1 Penaeus chinensis
AGTCTGGACTGGCGATATTTCTTCCAAAGGATTTTTCATTTTTTTTGTCCTTTCATTTGGTTATTAACTCCTGCTTGGATGGATTTACGTCTTGTTATGTATCTGAATCTATATCTGAGTATCTGTCTACATACATACATACACGTATTTACACAAACACACACACACACACACACACATATACACACACACACACACACACAACCACACACACACACACATACACACAAACACACACACACACACACACACACACACACACACACACACACACACACATATATATACACACACATATGCACACATATACAGATAGATATATTGATAGATATACATACAAGCTTGTAGATACAGATGCACAGCAGATATATAACAATGTCATCATTATCATTGTAATAATAAAAAACATTGTTGAAATTAGTAATATTGTTATTGCTCTCATGGCTATCATTTTGTTATTATTATTATTATTATTATTATTTTATTAATATCACCACTGTCAATACTGTTATCTATTTTATTATCATTATTATTAGTAGTATTTTTATAAGTGATATATATAAATATGCATCTATATATATATATATATTTATAAAAATATATATATATATATATATATATATATATATATATATATATATATATATGTGTGTGTGTGTGTGTGTGTGTGTGTGTGTGTGTGTGTGTGTGTGTGTGTGTGTGTGTGTTTGTGTAGAGAAAGTGAGAGAGAGAGAGAGAGAGAGAGAGTTGTTCATAATATCATTATTATCATAATAGTCATTATCATCATTGTTATTTTGATCATCCTTATTGCTCTTTTCGTTATCAACATAATTTTTATCATACAATTATTATAATCATTATCATTATTATTATCATTACGGTCATTATTATAATTATCTGTATTATCATTACTATTATCATTATCCTTATCACTGTTATCTTTAACATTATCCTTAATGTGTTTTCATTATTGTTATTATCATTATCATTACTATCATTATTATTATTATTATTATTATCATCATTATCATTATTATCAATACTCTTATTATCTTCATTATTATTATCATTACTAATATAATTGCTACCATTGTTGTAGTTGTTGACATCACTGTCACTGTCATTGCCATCATCCTTATCACCATTATTGTTATTATATCAATTTGTCTTTACTGCTATCGTTGTATTTTTCGTGCTATGATTGTCAATTAATTTTCTATTGCTGCTATTATCATCATCACTGTTCTGTTTATTACCTTTGTTATTCCTAAGATCATGTTCCTTAGATTTATAATCGCTATTACTTTTATTGACAGCATGATAACCAAACACTATGAAGGTGATCTACGCCCCCACCCCCTTTCTTACCACATCTAAGCGCTGGTCACGTAACCAATAAGTTCATGCAGGAGCCTAGTTAAAGTATTAAAAGTCAACGTGCGTGCTGTTAATGTACAGTGCGTGAATATATTACATGACTTATATTCTATGCACTTACTTAAGTTACTGTCTGCTTAAAATAAGCAAGAACAGCTGAGGAATGAGGTTTAATGCAATTGTGTGATTGGTTACTTTTTACTTAATGAATGGAATGGATAATGAGATATAGATAGATACGAGAAAACAAGGAAAGATATTGACAATATTGTGTAAAGACTCAACATGACAGATGAACATGCAAATTCTTACAGACAAAAACAATCAAACAAACAAATAAACAAATAAAACTAGCATAAAACATAGAAGAAAAATCAAACAGTGCCACATAAAAGGTCAGAAAAATAAACAGGGACCATGCAAACAGGAGTCAACAAAAGAAAATGAAAATGATTCAGTAGAAGTTGCACAATTGTTTAAAGAGAACTACATTTAGTAAGCTCATAAAATACTTTAACTGAGGCACCTTCTGACATACTCACTGGCTGAATTTGCACCATTGATGCTACAATTCACATGCATTATATAACTATATTTTATATGTATATACAGTAGTTGAGTGCTCGGTGTACGTTAATACCAGCAACGTACACGTATCTGTTATCCTGAATTTTGGTGTTTGGAAGCTCATACAAGAATCTAAATATTTCATGAGTTTCGAGAGTGTTTTCCAAACTTTGGCAACTAGCAAATTAATGTCATTCTTCGGCATTGGCACGAATAGCTGGTTGTTGCTAATATCTCATCTGTATTCATTTACATTATTTATCATATTTGCATTCGTTGCGACTTTGAAGGAGGTAATATTCTTATGGATATTTTTAGCAATGTTTCATAAAAAGTTACTCGTCATTTGTGATATTTCAGGAGTTGGTTCCCGCTGATTGGATATTGGTGATCCGGATCGAGATCCGTTTACATGTGTGTGTTCTTCATATGAATTTGCCTATACACACTCATATTAAGTGTGGAAGTAAACACACACACACACACACATACATACACACACACGCACACAGACACACACACACACGCACACACGCACACACACACACACACACACGCACACAGACACACACACACACACACACACACACACATACACACACACACACACACACACACACACACACACACAGATAGACAGAAAGATAGATATATATGTGTGAAAGATAGATATATATGTGTGTGTATGTGTGCAGAGTGTTTTCTATTTTGGCTACATTTTCAGCATATAAATCAATATATTCAAATAAACTAGAACACAAATCTATCTCCCCTACTCCTTCGTAGCGACTCACACATGTCACGCGAAACATTTCAACCCCTAAACGAAATGCAGCGGATTCAACACGGCAGCGCTCTTAAACCACTGTCTTTCGCTGCCCCCAAGATCTGTAGGCGCCGTCTCTCCCTAAGACCAAGGGCTCCAGGAGGTTTAAGTGGGTGATTGCGGAGTCACTCACATAAATCCTAAGTAGAAGGGACTTGGTGGTTCTCACGAGGTAAGCTTAGCCACCTTGGAGGGCCTTGTATTGCTCTCGCAGTCTCGCTTTCACGATCTTTCCTTGAGCTTCGTGCTTTATTTATTCACTTGTAATTTTTTTGTCGTTATCATTATTGCAATTATTATTAGTAGTAGCATTGCTATTATCAATATCATGATTATTATTATTTTCATTATTATTATTGCTATTATTATTATTATTATTATTGGTATTATCATTATCATCATTATTGTTATTATTATTATTATTATTATTATTATTATCATTATTATTATCATTATTATCATTATTATTATCATTATCATTATTATTATCATAATCATTACTATTGTTATTGTTATCATTGTTATGATGATAATAATATTATTACTAAAAATAATTATTATCTTTATTGTTGTTGTTGTTGGTATTATTACTATAATCATCTTTATCATTATATGTACTGTTAATATTATTATCATTATCATCACTGTACTAATATATAACATTATAATGATATCACGCACTTGATCTTTCTTCCAAATTTAGAGAACAATGGTCTATTATACTCCTTCTAAACCGTGTAGAAAATTTCATTTCCCTTCTCGTTATTATTTTATGCCTCTCCTTTCTCTGAATTCTTTTTTTAATTTCTTCTCCGTCTGCTTCTTTCTTCACCTCTTTCTGTTATTCTCCTCTCGCCTTATTTGTCTTCTCTTTTATTCTTCTTTCCCTACTTTTTTTCATCTTTCTTTCACTCTGTTTCTTCTTCTCTTTTCCTTCCTTATTCTCTCTTTCCCCTTGTCTTTTTTTTTTTTTACTTCCCCTATCCTCCCTTTTCCATTCCATTTATCTCATTCTCTCCTCATTCCCTTTCTTTCTTATTCCCTCACACGTCTTCTTTCCACCCACTTCCTTCGCTTTTCCTTACTCTCTCTTCTCTCTTTCTCATTCTTGGTCTTACTCTCCTTCTCTTCGCCCTCTCCCCCTTTCCTTCTCTTTCTCTATCTCCCCTTCCCATCTCTTCACTTCTCTCCTCCGCCCTCTCTCTCTTTCCCCTTCCCTCTCCTTCTCTCATTTTCCTCCTTATCCCTCTCCTTCTCTCTCCATCCCTCACTCTCTCTCGCCAGCATTCTGTTTCCCTTCCTCGCCTTCTCCTTCTCCTCCCCCATCCGTCATTCTCTCCTCCCATATCCTTCTCCTTCCTCCCCACCCTCGTCCCTCACCCTCTCCTCCCCCATACTTCATCCTCTCCTCTTCCATTCTTCCTTTTCTTCCCCATCCTTTCCCTTCTCCCCATCCTTCCTCTTCTCATCCCCCAGCCTTCCCCTTCTCTTCCCCCATCCTTCCCCTTCTCCCCCCCACCCCTTACCCCATCCCTCCCCCATCATTCCCCTCTCCCCCCACCCCTTACCCCATCCCTCGCCCCTTACCCAATCCCTCCCACATCCTTCCCCTCCCCCCCGCCCTTTACCCCATCCCTTCCCCATCCTTCCCCTCTCCCCCGCCCCTTACCCCATCCCTTCCCCACCCTCAACCCTCTCCCCCCCGCCCCTTACCCCATCCCTCCCCCATCCTTCCCCTCTCCTCCCCGCCCCTTACCCCATCCCTCCCCCATCCTTGCCCTCTCCTCCCCACCCCTTACCCCATCCCTCCCCCATCCTTCCCCTCTCCCCCCCACCCCTTACTCCATCCCTCCCCCATCCTTCCCCTCTCCCCCCACCCCTTACTCCATCCCTCCCCCATCCTTCCCCTCTCCCCACCACCCCTTACCCCATCCCTTCCCCATCCTCCCCCCTCCCCCCCATCCTCCCCCCCACCCCCACATCTACCTGAATCCCGCCTCCAAAAAACTTGCCTAATGAATGTTGACCCAGCGAGGAACATGCGCCATTGTGAATCTCCCAAGGAAAAAAATTCATCGTCTTAAGAAGATTCAAAGGATGTTAGTCCAGACGGTTCGCCATTGTCTGTTTGCCTACAGGCCTTTCCCCGTGTATGCCTGCCACTTCGAGGTATTACTTTGTACTTCATTTGCTTTTCTTTTACAGCGAGAGACTTGCCTTTTGGTTT
>NC_061824.1:6826227-6831227 GCF_019202785.1 Penaeus chinensis
AAGAGAAAGAGAGAGAGAGAGAGAGAGAGAGAGAGAGAGAGAGAGAGAGAGAGAGAGAGAGAGAGAGAGAGCGAGAGAGAGAGAGAGAGAGAGAGAGAGAGAGAGAGAGAGAGAGAGAGAGAGAGAGAGAGAGAGAGAGAGAGAGAGAGAGAGAGAGAGAGAGAGAGAGAGAGAGAGAGAGAGAGAGAGAGAGAGAGAGATAGATAGAGAGCCAGAGACAGGAACAGAGTAAGAGCAAGAGCCAGCGACAGAGACAGACAGACAGACAGAAGGGACAGAGGGAGAAAGGGACCGCGGAGCCTGACGTCCCCGCGACAAGCCGAGCTCCTCCCTTCCGGCGAGAATAACACGGCGGCAGCAGCTCCTGTGATGGCGCGTAGCAGGCATAATACCGCTCGTCACAGAGGCAGAATATGCGTCCATCAGGCAGCGTCGCTTCATTGTTTATTGTGTCTCGGGTGACAGCGACAAACTGTTATCATTTAGTTAAGTGAGGATGTTGGCTAGGAAGAGGGGAAGGACGAGGGGAGCCTGAAATAGTCCTCGAGGGGAAACTCACAACAGAAGAGACAAATTTAGGTGGCGACTGGAGGGGAAGGATGCATCTGGGCGCTGCATTTCGACTTGGCTAATTAGGCGAAATGTCATCCACGTGCTTCCTTAGCGTGTCTGAGTTAACTAAGGGGAGAAGATTCATCGTAATGTTATATGATATGGCATTTATTACTCGGAAGAGGAACGCGTTACGTTTATTTCGTTTGCAAGAGTTAGGTATTTGTATAGGCGAAGGTTATGCCATTCTTGTGGAATATCCCTCGGCTTCTTAATGTTTGAAGGAGATTTTTCTTCTTCTGTTTTATCTTATCTATTTTTGTCTTTCAGATTTTAAAATCTGGTCTAAGCGTGTAAAATATTCCGGAGGATTAAATGCACTAAGAGACGCTAAATGCTGATAAACGACCTTACTACACATATTTATGAATTATACACTCTAGAGCATAACGTCAATCAAGGGGGAGGGGGAAGGGGAGGGGGTGATTTATTACAGAATAATGATAATTGAAAACATAAATCAAGGCACGGCAGGAAACACACATGGAACACGTGGCTCTGCGGTCCACAATTATTCAGGAAATAGATAGATAAATAATTCTTCTGTCTCAACAAAGCTTAGAATGTATTGTGATATAGACCATGGTAATATTGCGCTAATGTTATGCTCATGTTAGTTTAAAATGCATTCTAGCTAACAGGAGACAATACTCTGCATGAACTAATTGGATAGGAAAACATAGTCATTGTTCACGTCGCCGAGTATTCAAACTAATCAATTACTTAAACAATAGTTTAAACATATGCACAAAATGCTTCCTAAATTAAGTGTCCTTCTTCTTGAACTAGAGTTTAATGAGCTAATAAATATCCCACGAGCCTTTATATTCATTTTTTCATATATGAGATTCTACGAAGCCATGAATGTAATTTCACAAGAACAGAGTTGGAATAAAGGGGGGGGGGGGGGGTAATAATAATAATTATTACAAAGGGAATTCAAAAAACACATCCACTGATCATTTTTAAAAATATAATCTTAAAATATTAGTATGTAGTAGAGCTACTACTCGCACCCAAAGCAATGAATCCAATCTTGCACTGAAAATTTAGCAACCTAATACTAATATAATATCAACTGTAAAAATAATTTCTGCTTGTAACAACTTTGACAAAAAAGCGACGTGGGAGGAGTAATAATGAGCCAAAACTACTATCTTCTTTATATAGACAGACAAGATGAAGTAAAGTCCTGATGAAAGAAAGACTGTTAACAGTGAAAAATATCTATTGCTTTCCCGGCATCGCAGTGTGTACAGAGCGAGTGGGTGATTTATTACCGCTTCCTCCCTCCATTGATCTAAAGTAAAGAAGCTAATAGTACCCTATTTGTTCTCTTGCTTTGTAGAGTTGAAAGAAGACTCTATTTCATCTTCGTTTTCTCGTGAATTTCCCAGCAATGATCTAGCTTCACCCACGCACTTTACCTCCACAAGCTGATTCCCTCGAAGTACACACTCGGGGCACAAGACCAGATCGAGGTCCCTCGCCGCGCGCTTTCTCCCTCGCGACCTTCCTGACGATGAAACGCAATTTCGTAAAATTACAGCGACACCGTCTACTGTAAATGTGTATCTCGCCTGCATTCTCCCCCAAGTCAGTATACGAGGCCTCCGACGGCGCTCATGCATCACGACCAACAATCTGAGACACACCGCAAACTCGGAGATGCGGTGCCGCTAGCACTCATCAAGTCTCCCAAAGTGGCGGTCATCTCCAAGCATTTGTGTCAGCGCGAGGCTCGGATGGAGGATGTGAAGGAGGAGGAGGAAGAAATGGCGAGAGTCCGACGGCGTGATAAAGCCTAAAGCGCATCACGGCTGCCTTTGACGTGGTCTGGAGGAGACAGCATTATGGCGCGGCAGTTGGTACACGTGCATGGCTGTAAGGCTGCCAGAAATAACACACGAAATGAGAAGATGCAACGCTGCAGAGTTGAAGCCAGCCATTCCATAAAAGCTCTAAAAGGTGTGAGTTGTACGTGGTGTAAAAATGAATTATAATCACACTTTTCTTAAAGAAGAAATCTTATGGAGACTAAAAGAATATAAACTAATCAAAATGTGTTACGGGAACTATGATACGATAATGCTAATGCTAGGACACCAGGAACGATAATAATGGGAACTTTTATTGTTGGTGTCATATCAATCAATCATATAGCTAATTAAATGATACTGATGATGTTTATGATGCTAATAGTGAGTATGATGATGAAGATGACAGTAATAATGATGATAATTGTGATAATAGTGATAGTGACAATGATGATAATAATGACAGTGATAATGATGATAATATTCAAAATAATAATAGTAATAATAATAATATTTATGACAATGATAACACTGATAATGATAATAATAATAATGATAATATTAATGATGATGATAACTGATAATGTTAATAGTAATAATAATAATAATAATAATAATAATAATAATAATAATAATAATGATAATAATAACTATGATAAGAACGATAGTGATGATGATGATGATGATAATGATAATAGTAATAATAATAATAATAATAATAATAATAATAATAATAATTATTATTATTATTACAATAATAATAAAAATAATGATAATAATGATAATAATAATAATAATAATAATAAATAATTGTAATAATAGTATTAACAATGATAAGGATAATCATATTAATGATATGCTAAGGATAGTAATGATGATGATATTAATAATGGTAATGATAATGACGGTGATACCAATAATCATAATAGCAATAATGATAGTAATAATGATAGTGACAATAACAATAATAGTAATAGAAATAATAATAATGAAAATAATAATAATAATGATAATAATAATAATAATAATAATAATAATATAATAATGATAATAAAAATAATGATAATAATAATGATAATAATGATAAATTATAACAATGATAATAATAACAATAACAATTATTATTATCATTGTTATCATTATCATTATCATTGTTATTACTCTCATTATAATCCCCATCATCATTATTATATATGATGGGGATTTATGATTATCATTATTAGTGTAATTATTGTCATTATCATTATCATCATTATTACCAAAACTATCATTACATGATTTACGCAGATATAGATATAAAAATAGATTTGTGTGTTTGTATCTTTCTCTCTTTATCTATTATTCCTTCTCCACATCTTCTTTGCGTGCGCGTGAGATTTCTCTCTCTCTCTCTCTCTCTCTCTCTCTCTCTCTCTCTCTCTCTCTCTCTCTCTCTCTCTCTCTCTCTCTCTCTCTCTCTCTCTCTCTGTCTCTCTCTTTCTCTCTCTCTCTCTCTCTCTCTCTCTCTCTCTCTCTCTCTCTCTCTCTCTCTCTCTCTCTCTCTCTCTCTCTCTCTCTCTCTCTCTCTCTCTCTCTCTCTCTCTCTCTCTCTCTCTCTCTCTCTCTCTCTCTCTCTCTCTCTCTCTCTCTCTCTCTCTCTCTTTCTCTGTCTCTCTCTCTCTCTCTCTCTCTCTCTCTTCTCTCTCTCTCTCTCTCTCTCTCTCTCTCTCTCTCTTCTCTCTCTCTCTCTCTCTATCTCTCCCTCTCTCTCCCTCCTCTCTCCTCCCCTTCTCTCTCTCTCTCTCTCTCTCTCTCTCTCTCTCTCTCTCTCTCTCTTCTCTCTCTCTCTCTCTCTCTCTCTCTCTCTCTCTCTCTCTCTCTCTCTCTCTCTCTCTCTCTCTCTCATTCTCTCTCTCTCTCTCCCTATCTCTCCCTCTCTCTCCCTCCCTCTCTCCCCCCCTTCTCTCTCTCTCTCTCTCTCTCTCTCTCTCTCTCTCTCTCTCTCTCTCTCTCTCTTCTCTCTCTCTCTCTCTCCTCTCTCTCTCTCTCTCTCTCTCTCTCTCTCTGCCTCGTCTAATTATCGGATTAAGGGAAATCAGTCTGTCTTACATGGCCCGATTCTTTCCATTTGTTAGTCTGTCAGCTTATCATGTCATCTGCATTGTACTTTGCGCTTGTCAGTCTCTGTCATTGTCTTGTAAATCATTTTCTTCTTCTTCTTTTCTTCTACTCTTTTTCTCCTCTCGCGATTTGTTTCTGTTCTCTTCACACCTGTCTGTTTCTGTCTACCTATTGTTCGTCTTCTATGTTTGCTTGGTGTTTCTCTATGTTGCTTGAGGGTGAAGAAAACACCGATGAAAAATAAGGTAGGTTCATTGGAGATCAGCTCTGACAAAATTAATAAGGAACTCTTCATGTTCCTCTGCCCACACAGCCGGCTCAGTCTGAGAGTGTTACTACCAGACGTGTGACTACAGAGACGAAATAAAATACTCTACTCTATAAATCGTACAGAGAGTCTCACTCTTTCATATAGGTGATATGCTACACAGAAATATAAACTAAACATAACCTTCTACATTTCACATGGTG
>NC_061824.1:6836227-6838727 GCF_019202785.1 Penaeus chinensis
GATTAATTCCTCACTCCTAAAGTCACCTAACATTTTACCCTGCTCCCCCCCCCCACCCATCCCCCCTCCACTGTCTCTATTCCTCCCCTAAGATTAATCGTTGTTACCCTAACCTAACCTTACATTTTCCCCTTCCTTCCCCCCCCCCCCCCTAACCGATTCTGTTCCTTTCCTCGGCTACCCCTTTCCTCCCTACCCCCCAACCAATACCTTATACCCATCCCCTAAAATCTCCCCCAGCACCTCCAAACCTCCCCCACACTCCCACAAATCCCCTCCCCACACATCCCCACACCTTCCCCACATCCACCGCGAAGAAGCTGCATCAGACGACGGAACTTTGGTAACATCCCTCCACTAAACTTTTCACATCACCGTAGTAAAATTGTCCAAGATTGGATTTCCTGGATTTAAGGGGATAATTTTAACAAGTAATCCACTGTTTATCCCCAAGACTGTGACGTGATGGCGGGGAAAGTCGTCTGAAACTGCTTGGGGTTCGGAGAAGGGGTTGGGGCGGGGGGGCGGGGGATGGGGGGGGGGGGCGAAACATGCTTCTCCCAGCTGGCTCAGACTTTGCTTCTGCTCTTGCTGGCGCGGAAGAAGAAGAAGGGGAAGAAGAAGAAAAGAAGAAGAAGAAGGGAAGAAGGAGATGAAGAAAAAATAGGAAAAAAAAATAAAACTAAAAAGAAGATGAAGAAAAAGAAAAAAGAAGAAGAAAGAGGAGGAAGCAAATGAAGAAGACGAAGAAGATCACAGTAATACTAATATAAGTACTGATAATGATAATGATGATAATAATGTTAAAAATGATAATGATAATAATAATAATAATAATAGCAACAACAACAACAACAATGATAATAATAATAATAATAATAATAGTGATGACGATAAAAACAATTATAATAATTATAATATCAACAATGATAATGATAAAAGTAATGATAATAATAGTAATGATGATAATCACAATACTAAGGATAATAATTATGATAATTGATAATGATAATGATAACAGTAATGATAGTGATTATAATAATGATAATAATAATAATAATAATAAAAATAACGATGATAATGATAATTATAATACTAATAATGATGATAATAATGATAAAAATAATAATAATGATAATAATAATAATAATGATAATAATAATGATAATAATAATAATAATGATAATAATAATGATAATAATAATGAAAATAATGATAATAATAACAATAATGTAGAGAAGGTCTGAATAAGAATGAATATCTTTACAATGCAAGAAACGTATTTGACAGGTTTCTCATTCATACCTTTTCTACATTTCTCAACATAAATAATAATAATTTTAATGATGATAATGTTAATGATAATGATAATAATATAACGATAACAATGACAACAATACTAAAAAAGATAATGATAATAATAATAAAAACAATAATGCTAATAATACTACTAATACTATTACTACTACTAATACTATTAATAGTGATAGCAATAATAATAATAATAACAACGACAATAATGATGATAATGATAATAATGATGATGATAATAGTAATAATAATAATAATAATAATAATAATAGTAATAATAATAATAATAATAATAATAACAATAATGGCAATAATAATAATAATAATAATAATAATAATAATAATAATAATAATAATAATAATAATAATAATAATAATAATAACACTAATTATTATCATAACGATAATGAAAACAGTAGTAATAATGATAATGATAATGATTGATAACTGTCAATGATAATAATTAACAATAATAATAACAATGATAATGATAGAAAAATATGAGTAGTTACAATGATAATAATGAAGATAATAACATGATATACACCTATTTTACTATCAAAATAGTAATTACTATAATAAGGATGATACAAATAATGGTAATGATACTACTATTAAGACTATTGCTAATACATCTATTATTGCTATTACTACTACAACTATGACTATTACTATTACTATTACTAATACCATTGCTACTACTTCTACTATAAATGCCACTACTACTACTACAAGTTTTTATTTTACAAGTATCATTTCTCAGATCCCGCCTTAAGTAATGAAATTAAAGATAAGAAAATGTGTAGGGTATAATAGGGTATAATAATATGTTGATAGACATAGACAGATAAAATATATTACTTTGGAGAATCGGTGCGAACTTGATACAAAAACTCCTGCGCTACAGTTTAATTAAAAAAAAAAGGTTTTCTAAGAGCTTGGCGACAGCATCTCATCTCACACTCTTGTAAATCTAGTGCATCATTATACCATCACCGTTATGTCTCTTGTATCGTTCCTCGAACGAACTAACATCCAGGCGAAATTTTTCATCATTGTCTCCCATGTTTACGATTTTTTTTTTTTTTTTTTTTTTTTTTGCGACATCCGGCAGCTAACATTTCGGCAAGTCTCCACAAGTATCTCAATGATTTCCTTGTACTTTCTTTTATCATGTGGCTTCAAATGA
>NC_061824.1:6851227-6853727 GCF_019202785.1 Penaeus chinensis
CGTGTGTGTTTGTTTGTGTGGGTTGGTGGAGGGGGGCATGTGTGTTTGTTTCTGTGTGGAAGGGGTGGGGCTGTGTGTGTTTATTTGTGTGGATGGGTGGAGGAGGGGGCGGGATGTGTGTTTGTTTCTGTGTGGATGGGGTGGGGGCGTGTGTGTTTGTTTCTATGTGGAGGGGTCGTGTTCGTTTGTGTGTATGTGGGTGGAGGTGGGTAAGTGTGTTTGTTTCTGTGTCTGTGGGTGAAGGGGGTCGTGTGTTTCTTTGTGTGTGCGGAGGGGGGTGAGGGTTGTGCGTGGGATGAGAGAGGATGGGGCCATGTGCGTGTGTGTGTGGATCTGTGTATAGCTACATCTAACTACTATCTATCTCCCTGTCCACCTATCTATTTTACAGTCACTCTACCTCACTATCTATCTATCGCTCTATCTATCGTCCAGAGAGAATCGTATCTCCTCATGAAACATAGAACAATGGATGCACGAATTCTCTTTTTTCTCGTAGACGTAATTTTGAATCACAGTTGTATCTCAAACAACATCAGTCTCAACCAACAGCTGTTACAGAAGACCGGTTCCACATCTTACGTTTTTGCGTGCAACTTCCTTCATCATTCTTTTCTTAATGTCCTTTTTTTCACCGTTTCCTTGTCCCTTTAATTTCGGTCGCCCGCATCCACTCCTTCCTTGGACTTATCAATCCTTTCATATTAATCGTCCTCTTGATTATCAGCGTTTGGATTCTCATTTCCGCTTTGTTCGTATGATCTTCCTTTTCTAAACACTGCTCAGCACTCTGTCCCGATAGAGCTACGTTGGTTTAGTTGCAAGTTTGCTGTATAAATCTGATGACTCATCTTCGAAGGAGGGGGCAGAGGGGGGATTTTTTATATTATTTTTTTCGTAAACTTCACTTGTCACTGTTTTCCTTGAATCCCTCCCCCCCCCCCTTCCTCCTCCTCCCCTCTCTCTCTTTTTTCACTCATGGGACTTCTCTTCTTTTCTTTTTTATTGCTTTTTTTATTTTTTTTTTATTTTTAATCTCCATCGTTTCGCCATTTTGATGTGATTTGTTATCCTAGTTATTTGAAATTGTTTCCCTGTTCCACTTTCGTACCACGCCTTTCCTTAAATTTCATCCTCGATTCTCTTTTTTCCTTTATTAATATTTGCTCTGCTTTCTCTGCATTCATCCTCGGGTATACGTCTTTCTTTCTTTCTTTCTTTCTTGCCTTGTTACCATTCCGTACCATCTTTTAAAGCCCTTCCTCAGCCTCAGTTACACGTATCATCAATAACATGCAACGTACCACTGACCCAGCCAACCTTGATATGGTAATGAATACAATAGAAGTTGGTTCAATGTGGACCCAAAGTGTACCTCCCATATTTACCGCAAACCCCCTGTTCCACAATTTCTTACTCTATAACGTTTACTTATTATGTAAGCTTTTCTGTGGGTACTAATTCATTACCTCCTCTGGCGTCCTTCTCTTGGTCCAGAAATGTTAAATATAGTATTTACCTGCATTTCATGTACGTTTTCTTTGCCACGAGATGAAGAGAGTTTGTGGTTCAATAATACAGTAGTCAGTCTGTTGAAGAAGCCCGGATCTTTCTTTTATTTAATGCACAATGTTTCCCAGTACCTTGAGGTCATGTTCCAGCAGTTTTCTCCTCCTGTAACACAGCATACCATCGGGTCTCCTCTTCCCTTTTCTGTTGGGAATATGTCGCTTGTATTTTATTGCAGATTCTGAGATTTATCAGCCCTGTTCTTACTTTCGCGAACCTAATTCCTGAAAATCTGAAGCTGTATTCTTGTGAAACCTCTTGATGATTTTCCTACCTCCATCTCCTTTAGCGTTCATTTCACCTTTATCGTGATCTCTTTAATGGGTCCACATATGCTCTCAATCTCCTCAAGCTTTACTTTCCCATTTTGCATATTGAGTAGCCCTTTGGAGTACTCTCTTCATCTGCCTTAATTGTATCCTCCCCAACCAATATCTAGTGTGATGTCCTTTTATATTCGGGCTCTTTGTCTCGCAATTCCATAAAGCTCCTCTTCTTAAGCTTCCAGGTATTCGTAACGTTCCTTTAACATACCCTGTTTGCCTCTTTTCAACATCTCTCATAGCTTTTCAGGTTCCGCTCTGCTCTCCCTCACTGCTGCTCAATGCATGCTGCTCTGGTTTCCATTCAGGCTCCCTCGTACCTCTTCATCCCGCACCTAAGTATCTACTGCTCCACCACCCCTCGCTTTAACCGCTCGTCTTAGTTGTAGCCTCCTTTTGGATTCTTCTTCTCTCCTTTCCATTTATTCTCAACTGCTTGTGCCTCTCTTCCCTTCGAGGTTATTCTGCAACATTCTCACTTCTTCTCTATTTATTTTTTATTTCCACTCTTCTGTGATTTTCCTTTCCTTGTTTTCTCCTTTATAGCAACCGCTGCCTATGTTCTGTGTTATGTTTATGATTATAGGTTTGTTGAATAACATTTCGGA
>NC_061824.1:6856227-6861227 GCF_019202785.1 Penaeus chinensis
GGAAGTTGCCAATTAACCCCAAAAAAGGAAGACGGAAGAAAATTGTAACTTTGGTTATTAGTTATATGTATGTTTCGTATTTTCTTTTATCTTAAATCTAATAAGGTCGAATTTAGAGGCAATTTAATGCAGATGTCTCAACCCTATGTCTCACGGCCGACCCGCAGCGAGAAATTAATATACTTAGAGCCTATATACTCCCTTTTATGAAGTAACGGAAGGGGACAGAAAATCAATATCCCTAATCACATTAATTAAACTGATGGATTTAACTCTACTAGGCAATTGCTCCTAATGGCAAAAAAAAATAGATGAGAAAATGCTTTACTGTAATAATGAGTTGAATAGTAGAGGGTATATTAAGACTAATAATACTGATACGAATTATGAGGAAGATAATGATGATGATAATGCTAAGATCAGCAATACCAGTAATACCAGTAATGGTAGAAATGGTGATGAAATTTACAACAAAAATAAAGAAAATGGTTATAATGATGATAACAATAAAACGATAATGATAATAATTGTAACAATAACCATAATGATAATAACAATGGTAAGAACGGTTATACTACTACCGATTCTACTGCTACTACTCAAGATAATGATAATGATGATGATAATGATAATAAGAAGTACATTAATAATGAATAATAATAATAGTAATAAAAATGATAATAATAATAATGATGATGATAATAATAATAATAATAATAATAATAATAATAATAATAATAACAATAGTAAAATATAACAATGATAATAATAATAACAATAATGATAATGATAATAATAATAATGATAATAATGATAATAATGACAATGATACTACTACTACTACTACTACTACTACTACTACTACTACTACTACTACTAATAATAATGATAATAATAATAATAATAATAATGATAATAATGGTGATAATAAGATAATAATAGTTATATTGGGAGAACAATATCATTGTAATGAAAATTTTATTTATAAAAGAATAAGGGAAACAGAACAGAAGGAACGATAAAAATTATAATGTTGATACAGTTGCAACACCGCCAGTTACTAATACTGACAACTACTGCAATAGCAATGATGATAATAACAATGATAACAATGGCAGCGAGAGAGAGAAAAAAGTTCTCTTCATTATCATCATCATCATGATTATCATTGTCCATACTTTGATTAGTAAGCTTAATCTCACGTTTCCTTTTTAATCAGTCATTTTTTAAATCAGTTTTTTTTTCTTCTATAAATCCTTAAAAAAAAAAAAAAAAAAAAAAAATGAAACGTTTTTTGCATACGTTTTTACCTCTGGTCAGATGATGAATAGAAATAATACTTTTTTTTTTTACCGAATGCATTTTCATATCGCTTTGGGAATCATGGTTTTGTGTTAAAAAAATATGACTTGGAGAACGCTTTGCATTTGTTAGTATTATTCGTGATGTGTTTGTTAATGTATCTGTACGCATTACAGTTTGCGTGTCTGTGTGTGTGTGTGAGTGTGTGTGTGTTTGTGTTTGTGTGTGTGTTTATGTGTCTCTGTATGTGTGTATGTTTGTATGTTTGTGTGTGTGTGTGTGTGTTTGTGTGTGTGTGTTTATGTGTCTGTGTATGTGTGTATGTTTGTATGTTTGTGTGCGTGTGTGTGTGTGTGTGTTTGTGTGCGTGTATATGTGTGTGTTTGTATGTATGTGTCTGTGTGTGTACGTAAGTTTACGTATAAACGTATGCATTATCTGTGTATATGTATGTGTATCGATATCCATGAATCTTTCCATTTTCCCCCCTAAATTCCTCTTTTTGTCTTTTTCCTCTTTTCTCCCCATTCTTCAAAATAACATCGTTTCGATTTGTCTCCTTACCTCCTCCCGGCTGCATGTCCGATGTTTTCCCGGAAGCTATGAAATAATCAGTGATACGGCTGGCGCAGCAGCTGTTGTTCAGGCCGGGTCGTTATGGGACGCTCTTTTTATAGTGGTGAATATTGATGCGTGTGAACTGTGGTCAGATTGTTTCGGGTTCTTTCACATTTGCATTTTTTTTTTTCTGTCTGTCTGTCTGTTTGCTTCTCTCTCTCTCCAACTCTCTCTCTCTCTCTCTCTCTCTCCCTCTCTCTCTTTCTCTTTCTTTCTTTCTCTCTCTCTCTCTCTCTTGATCTCTCTCTCTCTCTCTCTCTTTCTTTCTCTCTCTCTCTCTCTCTCTCTCTCTCTCTCTCTCTCTCTCTCTATCTATCTAAATATCTATCTCTCCTCTCTCTCTCTCTCTCTCTCTCTCTCTCTCTCTCTCTCTCTCTCTCTCTCTCTCTCTCTCTCTCTCTCTCTCTCTCTCTCTCTCTCCCTCTCTCTCTTTCTCTCCCTCCCCCTCCCTCTCTTCCCCCTCTTTTAGTCCCCCCCCCCCATAAAAAGGGGCTTTTATATGTATAAGCTTATCCTGAATATACAGAGGGGTTCGTACTGAATTATTAAAAGCAATGCGAAGTGAATAGAAAATAGACACGAAAAAGGAAATAACAAGTAGTACAGCACATCATTCTTTTTTAACCATCGGTAAAGAAGAGAGAGATATTGTAGAATTTGGTAATTATCGAAATAAAACACTAACGAGATGCCGGCGAAAAACGGTTCGAAATTTAAAAAAATAAAGATTACCAAATTTGGCTGGATAAATATAATATACGAATTGTATAGAATAATAAAAAAAGAAAGAAATTAATCAATGGAAAGAAGTAAAGAAAGCAAGATAATTTAATTGGAAAACAATATATTCTATATCTATGACAGGAGGGTGTGTGCCGCCAATAATGATTTCAGGCCAATTACTTAGAAATACGTTTATTAAATGCTTTGTTACCTTAAACTTTAATCTGTAGAAAAAACATCGTTCTGTTTGCGTTAATGGGCTCAATCTCATGATTGTAGTGCATTAACTTAACTTTATAGATAAAAGTTTAAGATGACAAAACACATTCGGAAAAATTGGTCTAAGATTATATCTGGACGCAAATACCTTCATATAAAACGTCTGATAGAGCCTTGACAAATAAAAGAAAAACAAACAAACAGACATTTCAGTCCATTAGCAATAATAAATACAGATGTAGTTACTCGTCCAAATTATTTCCTAATTGTCTTCATAATTGATAAATGATTTCTTGAATTTAACCTTGATAGAAAAAGAGGCTATGAGCTGGTCTATGCAGGTTGCCATTTCATTACGTGGGAAGATGGAAGAATAACAGATTGATGAAGAATTAATGAGAAGTCCTATTCAACGGCAAATTAACCAGCAAGTAAGCAATATTAATAATAATAATAATAATGATAATAGTAATAATAATAATGATAATAGTAATCATAATAATAATAATATTAATAATGATAATAGTAGTAAGAAGCAGAAGAAGAAGAAGAAGATGTAGAAGAAGAAGAAAAAAGATGAAGAAGAAAAAGCAGAAGAAAAGAAGAAGAAGAAGAGAGAGAAGAAAAAGAAGAAGAAGAAGAAGAGGAAGAAGAAAAAGAAGTAGAAGAAGGAGAATAGGAAGAAGAAAAAGAAGAAAACGAAAGGTAATAGAATGAATTAATAAGAATTATGAATAAATGATAAAAAAGTAATGAAAAACTCTTTGAAGGTCGGTTTGGTTGGAGATTCAAAATACTCAATGAATAATGTACGGCTTAGAAAAAAAAAAAAAAAAAAAAAGAGCATTCTGTAGAGTCTAATAAGTCCCATAGAGTTAAGAGGATCTTTGTATTATAGAGAGGGATTATTTGGTCAATAGGATTATTATTGGAAGTAGGGCTAAGCCATGCCCCCTACATTACTGAAAGGGAAATTTTTCATATTCTGTTTTGTAACCTAGTCTACGTCGAAGCTTTAATGTGTTAACAATGTACCAGAAAGTGTCTGCATGATTAGCCCATTATATCCTTGTATGTAGAAAGATAAATTAATAAATATAATTTTTTTTCTTCTAATAAATAGGGTTTTTAATGAATCGTCTAGAAAATACATTGATTAAAAAAATATATTTGTTTTTATGAATCGCTTGAAAAAAAAATAGTTTTTAATGAATCTGATTTAAAAGTTGTTCGATGTATTTACATTATTGCATTGGGATTCTAAGGTTCAATTTCCTCTGTGAGAAACATCACAGATACTGAACCGTTCCTATGTATGAATCATTTATTCATATATGCATTATAATCTGAATATCGAGTAGGAAAGGAAAGACAAAAACAGAAAGAAAAAAAAGAAAGAAAGAAAAAAAGAAAATAACCATAAATTGATATAAAAAACCCAGCTTGGATACTCCTTTACTGATCAGGAACAAGTATTCCCTTATCGCATTCTGCTATTTGCTATTTATTCTCAATAAACCAACTCTTTCATTAGTGAGACCTGTAGGTGTGTGAGAGTCAGAGAGTGACACAGTTGTTGAGTTGGTTCGCGCTTGAAACTTTTACCCGAGGGAACAGTCAAAGCTTTTCGTTGCCGCTACCTCGAAAGTTGACTTGTTTCATTAGTTATATATATAGATAAATATATATATATATATATATATATCTATTTATATGTGCATATATGTATATATATATATCTATATCTATATATATATGTCACACACGCACACATACACACACACACACACACACAAACACACACACACACACACACACACACACACACACACACACACACACACACACACACACACACACACACACACACACACACACATAGATAACTAGATAGAAAGATAGATACACAGTTGTTATCATTAGCATATTTATTTGCTGAAGTGTATAATAAAGTCGAACATCCAATATTCACGTCACTGCGCGAGGTAGGCCTATCTTCGTTTGTCGATATTGAAAATCATCTCGGTATCTTTTTTTTATTTCTCTCTCTTATACCTTGTCCATTCACTCGCTTCATCTGTAATATTTCCTTTCTCTCAGATTTCGTATTCCTTTTTCCAGAAATTGTTTTATATTTC
>NC_061824.1:6871227-6876227 GCF_019202785.1 Penaeus chinensis
TTCTTTGTTATTCTGTCTCTTTCATTTTTTTTTTTTTTTTGTTTTTTATCCCTCGGTGGTTTCGTTTTATTAGTTATATCTATTTATCATGCTCTCTCTCTCTCTCTCTCTCGCTCTCTCTCTCTCTCTCTCTCTCTCTCTCTCTCTCTCTCTCTCTCTCTCTCTCTCTCTCTGAGTCTTCTCTCTCTCTCTCTCTCTCTCTCTCTCTCTCTCTCTCTCTCTCTCTCTCTCTCTCTCTCTCTCTCTCTCTCCCTCTGTCTCTCTCTGTCTCTCTCTCTCTATCTATCTATCTATCTATCTATTCTAGCTATCTCTCCATCTCTCTCCCTCTCCTTCTCGTTTTCCCTCTCTGCCTTTCACTCTCACTCTCATTCTTTTTTTTCTCTTCATCCCATCCCCCTCCCTCTCTCTCTTTTCATATTTCGCCATTATTCCGTCATTTCATATCATAACACAGAAATTCCTTTTCCCTTTACGAGTACTAAAAATCATTCACGAACATCAACTATGTCCAAGTCGCCGTCAGTCTCTGAAAATTTTAGAAGTCTGTAAATGTCACTAAACATTCGTCTTCCTCGCTTAACCCTTTTTCATTACTCTCATTTCTCTCTCTGTCTCTCTCTCTCTCTCTTTCTCTCTCTCTCTCTCTCTCTCTCTCTCTCTCTCTCTCTCTCTCTCTCTCTCTCTCTCTCTCTTTCTCTCACACTCTCCCTCTCCCTTACTATTATCATTCTTATATCCTGATTATCTTTTGTATCATTATTATCAGCATCCTTATTTTGACTATCATTGATTACATTACTTTTGTTATTATTATTATATTTATTATTATTATCATTACCATTATCATTATTATTATTGTTCTTATTATCATTATTATTATTATCATTATTATTGTTCTTATTACTGTTATCATTATTATTGTTATTTTTATTATAATTTTCATTCTTGCTATTATTACTATTATTATTATTGTTATTATCATTATCATTATTATTATCATCATTATTACCATTATTATTTTCATTATTATTATAATTATTGTTATCGTTATCATTATCATTATTATAATCATCATTATCATAATTGTTATCAATATTACTATTATCATTATTATTATTATCATCATTATTATTATTGTTACTATTATTATAATTATTGTTATTATTGTTATCATTATTATTATAATTATCACTATTGTTATTATTATTATTATTATAATTATCACAATCATTACTATTATTATTATTACTATCATTACCATTTTTATTATTATCATTATTATTATCATCGTTATTATTATTGTTACTATTATTATAATTATTGTTATTATTATTACCATTATTATCAACGTTTTTCATTATCATTATCATAATTTTATTATCATTACTATCATTACTATTATTTTCATAATTATGATTATAATCACCATTATTATAATTATCATTATCTTTGTTATAAGCTTTAATGTTACTAATATCTAGTTATAATTTTCACTATCATCATTACCATTTGTCCCATCTTGATTTTTCTTCTCTCTATCTACCGTCCTCTCTCTTCCTCCCGCCCATTTCTTCACATATTTTCCTTTCATCTTTTGATAGCATGACACCACGTCCCCCCAAAAAAATAAAACCACCACCACCCATATCTTTTTTTATATCATCTTCTCATTTCTTCATTATTTCGAAATATTAAACCACGTGTGAAACATTATTATTCCACGTGCCCCCTCCGTCTCCACCCGTTTGTTTTTAAATCAACTCATTTCTTCTTCATCTCGAAACATTAGTCCACGTGTCCTTTCGCCCTCTCACCTTCGATCTCACGAACCTTTTCCTTCGTCTCCACCTCCACGCTACGCCAAACACAGATATCGTCTCCACGTGCTTTTTTATTGCTGCGCTGATCATCCAATTACTGGAGAAAATTAGATGTGGATCCTTAACTACTTAAGACTAAGAAAAGGAATTAAGTTTTTTTTTCGTGTTTTTTTTTTTTTTTTTGTGTGTGTAGGAAGAGGGATTTCTTTTTTTTTCGTTTTTTTCTTTTGTTTTTTTCTCTTTTTTATGTGTGTGTGTGTGTGTGTGTGTGTGTGTGTGTTTATATGAATGTGTGTATGTTTGGACTGTGTGTGTTTGTTTATGTGGATGTGTTTATGTTTATGTGTGTTCGTTTGTTTGTTTGTTTGTGTGTGTGTGTGTGTACTTGTACATTATCAAAGATAACAGCTTTGTTAAAACGTCACTCTGAAACCAAAACACAACAAAGCAAACCACAGAGAAACAAAGGGCAGGAGAGCAACACAGTCCGTTCACAAAGCCACGCCAGCATCCACACCACGAGACCACACTTGCATCACGTGCTTTGCGTACCGCCCTCCCCTCCTCAGCGTCGATTTCAAATTGAGAAATGGCCCGGTCCGACATCACGCGGTTTCATCCAGCCATACTACAGGGGCATCAGCTGATCAAAGTTGACTAAGGCAAACTTTCCACGCCGTCAAGATATTGTAGAATTACGAGACTGTACGCAAGACACCTGCTCCTCCGCCAGAACAAAGGGCCGCCCGCGCCAGCACCTGCGGTCGCGGGCGGCGTCGCGGGCTTGGTTAAAGCGCGAATTGCGGGAGGATTCGCTTACGCCTTTTGGGTGTGCTCGTCTATGGCAAGGGCGTCGGTGCATGCGTGTTTGCATACATATATATATGTTTATCTATATATGTATGCATGTTTACATACACATTTATATGCGTGTATATGCACACACACACACACACACACACACACACACACACACATACACACACATATATATATATATATATATATATATATATATATATATATATATATGTATATACACACACACACGCATATATTAATGTGAATATATGCATATATATGTATACATGTGTACACACACACACACACACACACACACACACACACATACACAAATAGACAGATAGATAGATAGACAAACATAGATATAGATAGATAGATAGCTAGACAGACAAATATAGATGTAGATAGACAGATAGATAGACAGACATTAATGTAGATATGTGGAGATATATATATATATATATATATATATAAATTTACAGACGCATAAATATTAACAGATAGCTAGATATATATGAACGTAAACAGCTAAAGAGAAGAAAACACAACGAGAATGTAATGTGTTTCAACGTGGATTTTTTTTCATTAAAGCATTCCTCTTTTCCTTTTTTTTTTAAGTATCATCTTATCCAAACGGATGAGTTATATAAAAAAAAAAAAAAAGCAATTCCCCGGCGTTTATATTTCAGACGCAGATACTCGCGTTCCGTTTTTTTCGGCGAATCTGACACTGATACATTTCGAAACTGCCAATCGACTTTCAACCCGAACGTGACAGTCACATGAATTTGCCATTTATTGAAGATGATAATAAAGATCATGATAATGATAACCGGAATAATGTTAATAGTGGTAATAGCGATTGTAGGAACAATATTTATAACAACAGCAATATTAACGAATTCGCGACGGGCATGTCACCTATCCGTGACATGTCCACTGTGAGTTTACTTGTTTAATTGTTTTTACACATAGATGGCTACACTTGTGCTAAATCACCAATGAGCCAATTACGAGAACTGCCTGTCTCGCCCGTTTACCCTTTTCTTTAACTTACGAAGATATTTTACGTTATCTTATTTTGCTAATACTATTGTTTATAACATTATAGTGATTATTAAGTTTATAATAAAGATAACACTAATGAGCATAGCATTTTCCCCATTTTTTGTTCCCCGTCGCGAATGGGTTAAGAATGATTTAATGATAACAATGACAGTAATAAAAATAATAATGATGATACTGATAATAACAATAACAATAATAAGAGTAATAATAATATTAACAGTGATAACAATACTACTACTACTACCACTACTACTACTTATAATGATTATAAAAATAAGGTTATTATTATCAATGATAATAATGATAGTAATGATAATGATATTATTATTATTATTATTATATTGTTATTATTTGTTTTATTATTATATTGTTATTATTATTATTATTATTATTATTATTATTATTATTATCATTATTATCATTATTATTATTATTATTATTATTATTATTATTATTATTACTATTATCATTATTGTTATTGTTATCATTATTATCAACATTATTATTATTACAATTATTATTATTATTATTACTATTATTATTGTTAATAGCAATGATTATTATTATGGTAATGATGTTAATAGGAATAATGACAATAATGCTAATGATGATAATAATGAAAACGATAAAATCATAACAACAAAAAAAAAAAAATGATAATGATAATGAGAAAATAATAATAATAATAATGAAAATAATGAAAATAATAATAATGATAATAATAATAATAATGATAATAATAGTGATAATAATAGTAATAATAAAAATAATTATAATAATGATAATGATGATAATGATAATAATGATGACGATAATAATAACGATAATGATAATAACAATAACAACAATAATAATAATGATAATAGTAATAATAACAATAGTGAGATGATAATATTATCAATAAAGATGATGATAATGATAATAAAAATAATAATAATAATAACAATGGTAATGATAATAATGATAGTAATAATGATAATAGTACTAAAAATGATTATGATACTACTACTACTACTAATATAATAATAATAATAATAACAATATTAATAATAATAATAAAAAGATAATAATAATGATAATAACAATAATAATTTTAACAGTAATAAAATGATAATGATTATAATGATAACAATACTGATAGTAATAATAATAACAAAGATAACAACAAAAACGACGACGACAACAACAAGAATGATAATAATAATAAAGCAATAGTAATAATGATAACAGTGATAACAAAGATAACAGTTATAAAGCCAATAATTTTGATAGTAATAAGTGGATACATGTTAAAATGTAAATATC
>NC_061824.1:6896227-6898727 GCF_019202785.1 Penaeus chinensis
TTCTCGATTTCTTCCTATCCCCGCCACCACCTTATTTCCCTCCCGCTTTGTGATATATTTCTCAATTTTCTCCTGTAATTAAGCTAGCTTCTTGCACCTACTGCCTGTGCGTGTTGTACCCCAGGCCGGGCAGTGACAACGTTCACAGGACCCGAGAAAGTATTGGTTTGGTTAACGAACGTCCAAATAATCTATCCAATTAGGATTTTTCTGGTCGTGTGGTCATCGCCGCTGGATTTCCGATACTTATTATAACTTGGGATAATGCGGGTTATTAGGTTTTGGTGCTCCCTTTTCCTCTGGAATTTCTCGATCTCTTTCTCTCGGGTTTTCTCTTGAGCTCTTGTTTCCTTTCTGTTTGGTTGGTTTGGATATTTTATTATTGTCTCTTTTTCCTTCTCTCTCTCTCTTTGTGTGTCTATGTCTCTGTCTCTCTGTCTGTCTCTGTCTCTCTGTCTCTGTCTCTGTCTCTGTCTCTGTCTCTGTCTTTGTCTCTGTCTCTGTCTCTCTCTATCCCTTTATTTTTCTTTCTCTCTCTCCCTTTCTCCATCCCTCTTTCAAATGGATACCATTATACTTTATTGTGATTTTTTTTTTTTTTTTTTTTGTGGAAACATGCATATCTAAAGCCATTTTTATTTTTTGTTCTTCATTGAACAATGCAGCCAAAGCTCAGCTCAAACCCAGACGCTTTAAACCCACACATATAACACAGACTCACGTAAGCCACTAACAATAAAGATCTTAGAGCCTGCCCGGAGAAGTAACGTAATTATCACCTTCCGCCCGAAGCAACTGGGAATGTGTTTACTGTAGTACCTGAACGGTGGGAGTTCGTGTTATTTGATCAGTAGGCGAGGGGAGAGGATAGATGAGGGGGAGTGGGGGGGAAGGAGGTATGGTGGGGGGGAAGAGGGGAGGTTGTAGGCATGGTAAGAGGCAGGGAAAGGCATGGTAAAGGGAGGAGGAGGAGGAGGGGAAGTAAAATGGGAAGTGGGAAGTGATGACGGTTTTGGGTTATGCTGTAGGTTGCTGGAGCATAACGTTGGTGCTACTGTTACTACGTGGTGGAGGGAGCCTATGGTGTGGGTTGAGAATGTATGTAGTTTAGTATACTGTCGATTATTATTTTGTCAATAGTAATCACGACTATTACAACATGGTGATCAGGAAACAGAAGTAAAACTCTTCCAGTACTTGTCAGAAAAATGAGAATATTTTTATCTTAATCATGCTTATTGGAAGTAGGTACGGTCTTTGTGATTTCACATAAATCATATATACTTTATACAGAATATTCTCTTGTGTTCATATGATACTCCACTGAACTAGAACTCGAAGAACAACAGAATAACTAAAAGCAATATGAAACTAACGACCCAAGTTTGCGTGTCACGATGATTGATAACTGTAAGGGGAAAACAGGCAAACACGACATAAGGTTAAAACATAGCCTAGCAATCAAGGAATGATAAATAAATACCTATAAGTACGAACATCCATATACAGATGTATGTTTACGTGTAAATATACAGACAGACCCTCAATAGGGACTTATAGCGCATGAGTTCGAGTCCCGTTCTTGGTTCGGGATTGGGAAGGACATCCACGCGGGCCAACGGCCTCTCGCGGCTGAGTATGAAGTCCGTCGAGGAATGGCGCAGTTCTCATCGCTCCGGGGGTATTCTGGGCGCAGAACCTGATCCTCTTGTGTATATGCATATGTGTGTGTGTATGTGTGTGTGTGTGTGTGTGCATATTTCCTTCATCTGTCTTCTCCACCTCGACTCTCCTTCCCTCCCTCAGTCTCCTCTCCTCGGCGTTTTCCTTCGCCCACACCTTCCTCCCGTTCCCGCCGTCCCTCGGGGGGCTAAGGGTAAACACGAGCTCCCAAACTAACTGAATAAACCAAAGTTTTCTCTTCGGTAAAAATGAAGATTAACTGAATAAGTCGCTATCGATTATTCCGACGCGAGAGGGGAAACAATAATAATCTTCAAGCCTTAAGTTCCTTGATTATTGATCGTAAAGCAGAGGAAAAACAGAGTAGGAAAAAAGCGGTGTATACTTAAGGAATTATTCTTTCAGGACTTAGTCTTTAAGATCTATGGAAGGAGTTTTTAAATGCAAATATTGACACTGAGAAGTCGGTTTCTTAGATAGGATGTCTATAGCAAACGCTTAGAAATTCTCTGTTGTCTGTTTGTCTGTCTGTCTGCGTCTCTCAACAGGTATAGTGATGATAATGGCGACGATGATGAAGATGTGATGATCATGGTGGTGATGATGATGATAATATTGATGATGATGATGATGGTATGGAGGAAGAAGAGGAGGATGGTGATAGTAATAATGATGATGATGAGGAGGAGGAGGATAATAATAATAGTAATAATAATTATAATAATAGTAATAATAATAATAATAATAATAGTAACAATGATAATATCAATACTAATGATAATGATTATAATAATAATAACAACAACTTTGATAATAA
>NC_061824.1:6906227-6908727 GCF_019202785.1 Penaeus chinensis
TGGGCCCATCAGAGATTTTGACCGAGATGCCCAAATCCCGAGAGGCGAACTGATGGAAATCTTAGCTTAAAGTTCCCTGGGGGGGGGGGGGGGTTCTCCAAGAATGTAACCTCCTTGACTGTCGTTCGGAGAGGGGCTGGCTGTGGGATATGAGAGGGGAGGGCCGGGGGAGATGGAGGAGGAGGGGGAGGGCCTGGGGAGTGGGGAGAGGAGGGGGAGGTTGGGGAAATGGGGGAGGAGGGGGAAGGTATGGGGAGTAGGGAAGGAGAGGGGGAGGAGAGGAAGGCCCAGGAGGAGGGGAGAGGGAGTTGGCTGTGGGATTTGCAAGGGGAGGGCGAGGGAGTGGGGGAAGAGGGGGGGAGGTCCAGGGAAAGGCGAATGAGAGAGAGAGGGGGAGGAGTGGGAAAGCCGGAAAGAAAGGGAAGATAGGAGGAGGGCGAGAGGGCGCTGCAAGAGAATCATTGAAAGGACAAGACATTCAAAGCTAGATTTTGGATTTCATGTGAAAGACGGAATTTTCTTTTACATATTTTCCTCTTCTCTCTCTCTCTCTCTCTCTCTCTCTCTCTCTCTCTCTCTCTCTCTCTCTCTCTCTCTCTCTCTCTCTCTCTCTCTCTCTCTCTCTCTCTCTCTCTCTCTCTCTCTCTCTCTCTCCCTCTCTCTCTCTTTCTCGCTCTCTCTCTCTCTCTATCTCTATATCTCTCTCTCTCTCTTTCATTTAGTAATTTCCTATAATTCGATATGATTGTCATTCCCAGAAAACAAGAGTAAAATAATTACTGTCAAGTTCACTCACTAGCGTTATATTGTATATCTTTATGATGCATCACATTTCATAATGGAAATTTAGCTATACATAATATATGAATACCCATCCTTTGAAACCCCCAAAGAGTATATACATACATATATATATTGTGGAAGTTCTTCAAACCTAGCCTCTGAGAGTCAAACCTAGCCTCTGAACACCCCCAGATGGGGGTGTTCAGATGATCTCCGTTTCCTCTGCGGGGTACATTTTTTTTTATCCGGTTTTATCCTCTGCTTATTTTTAGTTTAGTTTCCCTTTTAAGCCCATTTTCTAAGTGTCGTACATCATGTTTTCTGTGTTTTAATGCGTTCTTTTAGGTAATGATTGATGTCTTTTATTGTTTAAGTTCTTAAAGTTTGCCTCCGTAATATCTTATTTAGTGTTTTTAATGATTTTGACCGTCATTTTAATTGTTCTTTTTCAGATTAAGATTTATTTTACGAATTCTTATTTTAGCTTTTTCTTTGATTTATAGATGAGTATGACGGGGTTTGTCCTTTTTATATTGTAAACTTGTCTTTTTTATTATATGTATTTGTATTTTGATTTTATGACTTTACCGTGTAAATGTTTTTATTCATGTTTTACGTTACTGACATCGTCTTTTTGGCTTTTTGGCTATGTCAATGACGTCAATACTTATCAGTAAGCTTTATTTTTCAATGATATTAATTATTTGTTTGAGCCCGTTTACTTTTTTATCATTCATGTTTATTTTTCTAAATACTATGTAATTTTCACATTATAATTATATCTATTTATGGAAAAAAAAAATGAAAATGAAGGCAGTGACGTCACCGGGGCGTCCATGTATAAATACGGAACGGCCAGAACAATAAAGAGAGATCTATCTGAACCTGTGTTTATGTCACCCCCTCTGGATTTACTTCAGCCTGAGACGTCACCAGAACAAAGGTTGTACTGAGCAGACTTCACGTTACTTGCCTAGGTCATTTGCTGGACGTTGTCTTTTTTATGTGTGTTTTATTGATTCGACTTTTCCCGCTTCGTTTTAACCTTCAGTTCCCTTTTAAGTTTAGTATTTAACATTTTAAGTATTATTTTTAGTAAGTTAACGTAAATTTCTTTTTCTTATTTCGTATTTTAGTAAAGTAACGTAATTTTAGTATGTATTCTTTTGCTTTTTTGTGCCTTAAGCAGTTTTATTATTTCAGTACCTTTTAGTACTACGTAGGATTCTGGGTCACTGCCCGCTACCCTTTTACAGGCCCAAGGTCTGTATCAGGGGAGTGAACGGGACCCTTATTTGCGTCCCTAAGCCATTCTCGTTTCACGAGAGGCTTCAGCTCGCTTCATGAGGCTGGGGTCTAAGTCGGGCTCCTCATCATAGATTAACAACTATCCTTACAATATATATATGTATATAAATATATGTGTGTGTGAGTGTGTGTGTGTGTGTGTGTGTGTGTGTGTGTGTGTGTGTGTGTGTGTGTGTGAGAGTGTGTGTGAGTGTGTGTGTGTGCGTGCGTGTGTGAGTGTGTGTGTGTGTTGTGTGTGTGTGTGTGTGTGTGTGTGTGTGTGTGTGTGTGTGTGTGTGTGTGTGTGTGTGTGTGACACACACATATGTATATACATATATATATCACATACACACATACAGACATAAACACACATACACAAATATATATATATATACATATATACATATACACATATATACATATAAAT
>NC_061824.1:6928727-6931227 GCF_019202785.1 Penaeus chinensis
TATGATCATTGTTCTTATATTCTATGGCTATCATTATCATTAATATCACATTACTAATAGCAGAATCACAACCATAACTATCCTTATTGTTTTTGCCATTACTACTACTAGTAACAGAAGTAGATGATAATACTTTATCCTGATCATAATCATCATCACCCGTACTCTCTATCTGTTTATTAACCTAACCATTATCAACATTATTACTCTTATCACCATAACATCCAACATCACCACTTTATCACAAACACGCTGCTACACACGCTGCTATGGCGTATAAAGCTCGCGTCACACATAATGCTCTCTTTGTTTTTACGGGATTCATGATATCAGTTTATCTTGCTCGAGGCGAATTGTTTCTACATGGCCAGGGATGGACAAAGATTCCGGGATCAGAAGAAGCCGGTCGGCTCCTTTTTTTCAATTGCTTTCTTTCCTTTTTCATCTTCAAGCCTTGATCCCTGCGTATGATAAGTCGAATTATGTGTCGTGTCATACAAGAATGGTTCCGTGTATGATGTGATATTTAAGAGAGGAAAATAAGTATTTGTTTTCTATGCCAGAAATGAGATACGTGTGCACTGTGTAGCTTATTAGGTATTTTGTGAAGTTGATACAATAGCTTGATATTTTAACTTGATACAATGGCTTGATTTTAATCGTAAATATTCCACAGTAATTATTTTTCATGTATAGCACATCATACAGGTATTTTCATAGTACCATAAACGATAATCGTATACAATAAAGCGTCTGTAATATATATTTTTTTTCAGTCCAGCACTCATCTCTCCATAGTAATGTCTTGCTGGCTATCGTATCAAATAAATTTCTGCCAACTAGAACATAAAATATAAATTACGCTTCATTTACATTGATGCATAGATTAATAGAACGTTTCTAAATCTTTCATTAAATTGAAAGAGTTGTTAGAGTTCCTAAAGGCGATCGTTCCACCCAAGACAGGTCTGTTTTTATTGTTCATTCTTTCATTTCATTTCCAAGAAAGAAGAAACCAGTTCAAGGAATATTATTGGTTGGTATCCAAGATTTGCAGAGGAATCCTAATATATTCTGCTGAATTGTTTGAACATGGGTCTGAAATCTGTGAATATGAGAAAGGGATAAGTATTACGTGATGTGTAATCGTTTTAGTGACAGAGTAATAAGAGTGATAGTTGTAATAATGACGAAGATAATGTTTTGATAATGCTGATGATATGACACTAGTGTTGTAGTAGTAATGATAGCGTAAATACAGAAGGAACAAAATAGGAACAAAGAATGTATTGCTGATACAAAGACAAAATGTGGAAGCCTCTTTGAGTATAATTTGGCTTGTTTTATTTAAATGCATGATTCGTGTGAACATGAATTTGACATGAAAGAGGATAAATAAACCACCGTTTGAACATGGACATTTCGAACTCATAGAAAGAGAAATAAATGCACTCATTAAGACTATCCGGGTGTAAAAGATAATACATCTGAAATCTGAAGTTAGCAAGCGTGCACATATGGCACTGTAGAGAGGACATTCAATCAGTAGGGAAAAGTTTAGAAATATTGAATGGGCTGCGCTTTGACGGATTAGACGGACAGTAACGAAGTAATCTGGGAAAATTTGAAGCACGCGATACGAAAGGCGATGAAAGACAGCAGATGAAAGAGAGTTTCGTCAAAGGATGCTTCCTTGAAACTTTACAGTGGAAATACCACCATAGCAGTGATGACTATGACCTAGAGGCTCATAACCAGAAAATAAATGAGGCATAAAACATGGGAAGAAATTAATTTTCATATGTTCATTAATAACGAAAATAATGATAATGAGAATGGGAATGTTGATGATGGTAGTAGTAGTAGTAGCAGCAGCAGTATTACTACTATTACTGCTACTACTAACAATGATAATGATAATAATAATAATTATTATTATTATTATGATTGATGAGTATGATGCTGATCTTGATAATAATAATGACGATAATAACAGCAGAAAACCCTAATAGCCATGTCGATTTAGAAACGTTAATATTATTTCTTGTATAAATGTTAAAAAGTTATATATCTAATTAGGATATGTTCTAATTAGAAAGTAAAATAATATTGCCATGCTTGCCAACGGAGAGATGACTGCTCGACTAAATTATAAGAAATTTATAACAAAGTCGTTATAAATGCTATTGTCGATTATGGAACGATGAAAAGATTAATGAATAATTTCTTACGTCAGTTATGAAATGCTCACTCAATAATGCAATCCCGAATTTGCAATTTGTATATTTTCTCTATGAGCTGCAATTAATTTGGGAAAATTATTTGAAAATAGCAAATTTAGAAATTTACTAAAACAAATTTAGAAATTGACTATGATAAATTTAGAAATTTCCTTCACACATTCCCGTATAGACAACACAAAGCATGAAAACACACACACACAAAAAAAAAAAAAAAAAAGATAAATAAATAGATAAATAAATAATAATAATATATAGGG
>NC_061824.1:6941227-6943727 GCF_019202785.1 Penaeus chinensis
GTTGTCGGTCGTTCTCTTATTACAGAGGCTGTTTCAAGGGAAGGAATGAGGCTAATTAGCATTGAAGATTTTAACCTTAGTCACTTCTTAATTGTTTACATGTTGCGTGAGGACAACCTAAGAAAATGTATCAGTCAAAATCTCAAGAAATTCATAATTAATGATGAAATCTCAATATTCGCCAGGGGATGATTGTAAAGAATATTTACACACACACACACACACACACACACACACACACACATATATATATATGCATATGTGTGTGTGAAAGTATACATTCTATCATTTTCAACTGCCACGAGTTTGGGATATAAGATGCGTATTTCGAAACCATTCATTCGTATTGGATTGTATTTTCAATATCAGTATCTATGTAAAACTTTTCGAGGGTATATTAAAGTAGGCAGCGGAACCCTGACGAAGAAGAGAAGACACCTGAAGACTCCTGGAATCCTTGGTAAGATGAAATCGTGACCAAAATTCAGTCCAACACTATTGTGGGAACCATCCTGTCTGTAAGACGTTGGTTGTGCAGATGTAACTGCAGTGAATGCAGCTGACAACAGGACAAAGCACTTCATTATGCTAATGATGCCTTGTTAGACCAGAAGTCACACTGTTTAAGGTTTTGTAATGGAAGGTTTGCTATATTCTTTCGGATTCCCAATCCCTTGATAATTATTCGTTTTCTTACTCTCTATGGCATTCTAGCAAAGGAATCAGGATAAAGAACATCGAAGATCCCACCATTAAATGTCTAATATTTATTCGAGAATGATTTAACACACAGCAAATTTCGTATGCTGTTTTTCTCATTAGATAAATTCAAATCACTCCAAGTATGTTGCATAATATCTTGGAAAAATCGATTTTACATATTTGTTTAACTTTAGTATCCAAAATCACGGGGACTGAATATAATAATAAAAAAAAAATATATACTCACAACGCATGATCGTGTCAATGTTTGCATCAATTTGGCGTATTACTGTATATGCAATTGAAAGTGATTGCTACTCTGTATCGGTTGTATGTTGTGCAACAATGGTTACATTATTTGAAATACATATACCATGAATTTGAAAGTAATTCACGTAATGGCTACTTGAAAATCAACAAACCGGTTTTGAACAAGACTGACCATGAAAAGATGCTGAAGATTCATTAACCAAATTTCTGTGAGTGATTGAGATATTCCAAGAGGTTTGTGTACAAAATCTTCGAAGGGGATTTTCAATTAATAAAAAATCCAAAGTTTTGATAAGAAAACGCAGACGCCATCGGTCTCTCCTCCGAACAGAGTAATTGATAAGCTATAAGGGTCAGCTATTAAGGTACATTTACTTAGCCGATAAAAGGATTGCATAAAGTCGCTCTTATCGGTATAGATTAAGGCGTAACATTTTTTTTTTTTTTTTTCGATTATCAACTTCCAAGAAACTTTTACGCTTGTGGATATTGTTCCTAATGTAAAGGTCATCGCTTAAAAATATTGCTTCAGGAATTGAAAACGATCTCAATTTCACCTGACGTAAGCAAGGTGCGGGGAAATGCCTAACTAAATATTTCACCTGCATACTTGCCTTCAAAATATTGCCAGATTGTTCTCACTATCCGCACTCCACCTTCATATTGGTTATACACCTCGCGAAAACTTAAACAGTCAGAAAACAACGTAAATTGACGTGAGTGCCGCATGAATAATATACTGTATAGGCTACTTTGCTATAATTTTCTCTCAATCACATATAAATATAACAGCCATAATAAAAATGATATAAAGCTATGCAGTGGGCGGAATGGAATTTTTATTCAGCATCAATATCCATGTACAACTTTTGGTTGATATGAAAGTGCAGGAAGAGGAACCCTGAGGAACTCCTGCCGCAACGTGGGTATGGGCACAGGAACGGAAGCCACTGGAAGTTCAACTCCTTGACAAGACGAAACCGTGACCAAAATTCAATCCAACACTCTTTTAGGAACCATCTTGTCTGTAAGAAGTTGGTTGAGCAGATGTAAATGCAGTGAATGCGACTACCGCCAATACAAAGCACCTCATTATGTCAATGATGTCCTGTTTATCCAGAAATCGTCCTACTTAAGGTTTGTAACGGAATATAAGGTGAGTTCACGCGGACACCCAATCTCTCAGTTGTTAGTCCTCTCCAATTGATAGTAGGAATCAGGGTAAATTGCAAAAATGATCTTCTTCCGCTCCTTAACTATCTGATACTTATTTTCTAAAATTATTTAGCTTTTCTCTTTCTTTCACTTATTTGTTTTATAATTTCTATTCATATATCTGATAACGTCTTTGCCAGCACAGCCTGAGTAATTTCATATGTATTTGTCATTTTCTAAATTCAGCAAAGGTAATCTTGAGAAATGGGATGATTGCTAACAAAATAAGCATTAACAGATGATTCATCGGAGAATGACTGCATCACCTGTATATATTACTGAATTTGCAACTTAAATCAACAACTACGATAAA
>NC_061824.1:6948727-6951227 GCF_019202785.1 Penaeus chinensis
GTATATATGTATATATGTATATATGTATATATGTATATATGTATATATGTATATATGTATATATATGTATATATATATATATATATATATATATATATATATATATAATGAAAAGTAAACAGCCACAATAAGAAATAAAATTAAATCGTAACCTTTGGAATTCGTTCAGTTCTTCATCAGACGAACAAATAACCAAACAGATAATGTGGTTATTCCCTTTAAAGCTTTGAGTACGTGTTGCCGTTTGCGTTTCTGTTTATTTGCAGACAGACAAATACTATCATTACAGATAAATATTTATCTCAGCGAGCACCGATGAGATAAAAAAAATAAACTATTTCTGACAAAGTGTTCTGGGTAGTGTCCTTTTGGAAAAATCAATAAATAGATGCTGTTAGGGTCGCTTATCTCGTCTGACTGCAATTTGCAATATGCGGAGGAATCTCTTAAAGTCTGAATATGAATAATGTTGACTCATGACTGGCATGTGCCTGCGAGGTACAGTTTAAATATAATATAATATAGTATAGTAAAAAAGGAAAATATGGTCGAATGTGAGAGCTAGATGCTGATGTTTATTACTAACTGGTATTTACAAACGTTTTGCAAAGTTTTCTCCAACTGGATAATCAGTTGGAAACCATATAAAAAATAAATATTTATATTCTGCAAGGTAAACAAAATGTATTTCCGCCATTTGATGTGTGTGTGTGTGTGTGTGTGTGTGTGTGTGTGTGTGTGTGTGTGTGTGTATGTATGTGTGTGTGTGTGTGTGTGTGTGTGTGTGTGTGTGTGTGTGTGTGTATGTGTTTGTGTGTACTTCAAGATGTGTAGTAAAAATACAATGTATACTGGATATTTTTTACTCATTGTCTGTATCAGTATGCATTTACAGCTGTTGATTGATATGAGAGAGCAGGAAACTGAACCCTGAAGAACTCAACGTAGGTATAGGGCACAGGATTGGTGGACATTTGAAGCTCAACTCCTGGAATCCTTGGCAAGACGAAAGACCAAAACCAAAATTCAATTCAACTCTTATAAGAACCATCTTGTCTGTATGGCGTTCGTTGTGAACGCAAGTGTTAGCAGAACAAAACACTTTATTGTGCTAATGATGCTTTGTTGGACCAGAAGCCACACCCTTTTCCAGATTTTGTAACGAAAAGTATGCTGTGTTAACTCGGATTCCTAAGTCTTTAATTGTTAGTCTTTCTCTCATTCACTATAGCATTTCTAGAGAATAAATCGGGATAAATTGTATCGCGAATTCATTGTTCTCCCACACTTCATTGCTTAACAGTTTTATTTGATTCATTGAATTTATTTAAGTCTGATTTAGCACACGGTACTATGCAGACACCTCAGTCTTTCCTTTCTTGTTTCCTTTTTACGATTTATTACCAAATTCGACAGTAGCTATATTAACCAAAACAGTATGAAATCCAAAATAGTCGATGCAATGGTTAAAGAATCAAACTTTGAATATGTTCAATAAAATAATGTGACTTCCCATGATGTAAAGGCATAGTGTATATTCATCTTAAATCAATGACAAATTTGCCGCTGCCGATAAAGAACCTGTATTTCCTTTCCGCCACTAAGATCTAGGAACATCAAATCGAATTCCCTGTAGCTTTCCCTGATAAGCTAAGCTTATATATATATATATATATATATATATATATATATATATATATATATATATATATATATATACATATATGTATATATATAATATTGATAATTTCATATAATTTTTATTGAGTCTCATATTAGTGTTTATGTGGTGAGCAGTTGAAAGCATGTGTGCAGAATGAGAATTTTATTCAGCATCAGTATGCATGTACAGCTTTTGGTTGATATAAAAGATCAGGAAGCGGAAGCCTGAGGAACTCCTGGCGCAACGTAGGTATTGGCACAGGAATGGAAGCCACTTGAAGTTCAGTTCCAGGAATCCTTGGCAACACAAAATCGTAACCGAAATTTAGTCCAACACTCTTGGAGGAACCATCTTGCCTGTAAGTCGTTGGTTGCGCTGATGTAAGTCCAGTGAATGTAACTGTTAACAGGATAATGTACTTCATTATGCATATGATACCTTGTTTGACCAGAAGTCACCCAATTTAAGGTTTTATAACCGAATGTATCTTATGTTCACTCGGATTCCCAATTCCTGAACTGTTAAAGGAATCGAGGTGCGCAACATCGAACAGTTACGTTTTCTACCTTTAATCGTCTGTTTTTTTCAAGACATATTAACATGCTCCGTACGCGCTCCAATCTTTCACTTCTTTTTTCCCTTTTCAAACTTATTAAACATTTTCTATTAAAAGTGTTTTCTAGCTTCATCAGCAAATATTAGACCGGTACTAAAATCAGACGGAATATTCACTGCGAATTATCATGGCAATGGCTGCATCATCAGGGCGTGTTATTAAATATGGAACGGAGAGTAACAGCTACTCGTATGCTAGTCAACATACATTAAATCAATAAA
>NC_061824.1:6956227-6958727 GCF_019202785.1 Penaeus chinensis
ATGAAAACACTGTGCAAGGTAATGCTTATTACGAAAGTAAATATTTTATCTGCATAATGTTGAACTGGTACATGCCATACATAAAATCTCATAATAAAATAATGATCGAAATATTTTCTAATGAATAAGGTGCTTGCAACATTTAGCAATTGCAAAAAAAATACATCTATCTAGTGGTTATAATTTGACCACAGGTAAAAATAAACAAATCTCCTCTCATTCTGTAAAACGTAATCTTGATATTTACTTTCACTTCATTTCCCGCCATTTAAAAATATATTTATAGGTAAAACACGTATATGAAGTGGATGCTTTTTATTTTTTATCAGTATCCATATACTGAGAATATGTAAGAGCAGGAAGCGGAATCCTGATGAACTCTTGGCGTAACGAGGGCATGTGCACGGGAATGGAAGCCTCCTTAAGTTCAACTCCTGGAATCCTTGGCAAGATGAAATCGTGACCAAAATTCAATCCTGCACTCTTGTAGGAACCATCCTGCCTGTAAGACGTTGGTTCTGCAGATGTAACTGTAATGAATGCAACTACTAGCAGGACAAAGCACTTCATTATGCTAATGATGCCTTGTGTGACCCAAAGTCATTCTAATTATGGTTTGTAACGGAACGTACGCCGCATTCACTCGGACTCACAATCCCTCAGCTGTTAATCGTGCTAGCGAAGGAATCAGGGTAAAGAATATTGATGTTTATTCTCTCATTCTTCATTTCTCTAACACTTCCTTCTTCTAGATTAATCTAATATTTTAACATAGAGTACAGTTGCCTCTTTCTTTCATTTTCCAGTTGTTTGTTTCGTCTTAAGATGAATTTCATGTCACAACATGGAAAATATTTTTGCTTTCTAATTTTAGTGATGAAAATTTCGAGAACTGAATGATTGTCAACAAAGTCAGTAAAAGAAAGAATAATTGCCAGGAAATAGTTATGTAACGATTTCATTTCATAAAAATAAAGTTGCATAAAAAGTTGCATAAACAAACTAAAGAGCTATGCATATCAAAATAATGTCTATATTAGATGCATAAGTAACAATAATCCATTTATTGACATGATCAGTCTTATTTTAAGTAAGTTTAAATTCTTCACCGAAAAATAACTCACCCCATGAGATAAAGAGATTCAAAGAAGGTAATGTCAATATCTTGGAAGAAAATTTACCAATTTATTTAGGGAAATACCCTCCACGTGCAGTTAATATATACGCCACTGATAAATAGCCATGTAAACTGATAGTTTTCTTTATTCTCATCCAAGCAGACTTTCTTGACAAGACGAGAGGCGCAACTTGATTAATGTTAGATTCTTTTATTTGACAATATAAAAACTACATATTCGCTAATGTTAGTATATACTCACATAATAATTGAAATGAAAAACATAGTTGTACATTCCAAAAACCTCTGTGCACACCAATGTGATACAGCAACGAATAAAATATACTATATCTGAAAAAAAAAAAAAAAACTTACAAATTAATGTGCAGCGGATAATTTTAAATAATCATCCGATGTGTAAGTCCCAGTTCGTCACTTGTTAGACGTTCTTTTATTTTTTTGTATGACTGTCTTACAAATGGCTTAGGGGAAGTTTTATTGTTTGTTTAATGTTTTATTCTGGATTGGTTATATACTTCCCTCGACAGATTGCATAACATTTTTATATTTTTTAGTCAATTTCTATATTTATTAGTCATTTTCTATATCTATTAGTCATTTTCTATATCTATTAGTCATTTTCTATATTTATTAGTCATTTTCTATATCTATTAGTCATTTTCTATATCTATTAGTCATTTTCTATATTTATTAGTCATTTTCTATATCTATTAGTCATTATCTGTATTTATTAGTCATTTTCTATATTTATTAGTCATTTTCTATATCTATTAGTCATTTTCTATATCTATTAGTCATTTTCTATATTTATTAGTCATTTTCTATATCTATTAGTCATTATCTGTATTTATTAGTCATTTTCTATATTTATTAGTCATTTTCTACTTTCAGTTGTTGGGACACCATATTGACAGGTAATCATGACAGTGGTTGTTTAAAGTTAACACGTAAAACAATATGCTTATCAAAGAAGTTCGTGCAATGGTTACATAAGAAGTCAATGTTTCATTTTTATTTGTGTGTGTGTGGGGGGGGGGGGGTATAAAACGCACCGATGAAAGGCCTGTATTTCTTAACCAACCAATAAAAAAAAAAAAAAAAAAAAAAAAAAAAAAAAAAAAAAAAAAAAAAAAACGTTGATAATTCTTTTTCATGACTAATTACAAGTTTACATCAAGTCGTTCATTGTCGAATAAGCTTTAGCCACGACATACCATTCGGGCAAACACAGTAATCAAGCTGAGAACACGTAGCAGGTACTAAGAAGCCGGCCAGAACTATACGCCCTTACAACCTTACAACTTTGTTATCATATGCGCTTTATTTAAGGAATTTTAATAGCCCCATTTCTGTGAAGGATTA
>NC_061824.1:6966227-6968727 GCF_019202785.1 Penaeus chinensis
GGGGAGGGAAAGGGGTGGAGGGGAAGGGGAGAGGAGAGAACAGAGGGAGGGGAGGGAAAGGGGTTGAGGGAAAGGGAAGGGTAGAGAGTCGAGGGAGGAGAGGGAAAGGATTGAGAAGAGAGGAAGGGGCGAGAGGGGAGGGAAGAAGTGGAGGAGGAGGGAGGGAAAGGTGGAGAGGGGAGGGAAGGGTGAGAGGGAAGGGAGGGGAGGAAGGGGAAAGGAAAGGTAGAGAGAGAGCGAAGAGGAGAGAGGGGGAGGTAAAGGAGAAAGGCGTAGAGAACGGAGAGGGGATGGATAAGAAGGAGGGGAGAGAGGGAGAAGGAGTGGAAAGTGCAGGGTGCAAGAACGAAAGGATAATTTAGAAAGATATAGATGGATGAATTACGAGAGAGAAAAAAGGAAAATGAAAAGATAAATCTGCGGGCCGAAGGTGAAATCTGACAGGAACCTTTTGTGGAAAATTAAAACAAGAAGAAGAAGAAGAAGAAGAAGAAGAAGAAGAAGAAGAAATAAAAGTTGTTTATAATTATTTTGTAGAATTTAGAATAGAGTGATAGCTGGCTGGCCTGTATCACCTAATATTACATTTTCATATGTGCATTTGTAATGAGAAATCATTTTTATGCTCATTATTATTAGGTAAACGTGCTGATTGAAACACATCCCTGTAAGGTATCAAGACTAAAGTTTATCAATATTATTTTCTTAAAATCTCAAAAACACATTTTCCTAATTAGTTTTCGAATATTATATCAAAGACGAAATCTTCCGCACCGTCAAACTAATTATGTTACCATTAACTTTTTTTTCTCTCTCTCATTCCCCTCCTTCATCATTTTTTTCTCTCATTCTCTTTTCCTTTTAATTTCCTTCATTTTCCTAAACTCATTTCTATTGTTTCTCTGTTCATCTTTCTCTTCTCTCTTTTTCACTTTCTTTTCTTGTTTTTTTCTCTTCTTCATTTCTTTCCTTCTTCTATCTCTTCGTCCTTTCTTTTTCCTCTAAGTTATTTCCTTTCTCTTACTTCCTTTTCTTCTCGGAACCTCTTCCTCCTTCGTATCTCCCTCTCCTTCTTCCTCTTTCTTTCCTTTTCCTCCTTCCCTCACTCCTTTCCTCTTTTCTCACTCTCTTTCCCTTCTCTCTTCTCTACATCTCCTTCCTTTCTCACGTCTCTCTTCCCACCTTTTTCTCTTTCCCTTCCACTTTCTCTTCTTTTATCCTCCTCCTTTTCGTTCCATTTTTATCTCTATCTTTTCTCTTATCATTTTCCGCCATATTCGTCTTTCTCTCTTTTCTTATCACTCTACTCTTCCTCCTTCTTTCTTCCCTTCTCCTTTCTCATTTTCTCTTTTCATTATCATCATCATTATCATTATGTTTATGTCATTATCATTATAAATAATCTTCGTTGCTATCACTGTAATAAATTTTCGTTGTTATTATTATGATTAATTGTCATTGCTATCTTTACAATTCAATTTAATTTTTATCATCATTGTTAGCGTTGATATCATCATTATTATTATCAATACAATAATGATAATAATTGTCATCATTATCATTATTATTATTATCTTCATTGTTATTATGAATATTATTGTTATTATCATTACTATCATTATTATCGTAGTTGTTATAGCTTCATTGTTGTTGTTATCATCATCATTATCATTTCTCCTTCCCTACTCTTCTTCCTCATTCTTTATCACATTTTCATCATCTCCTTCCTCTAATTCATTCTTTCCTTCTTTTTCCTTCCTTTCCCTGTTCTTGATCTCTCCCTCCTCCCTTTTCTCTCTCCCTTTCCTTATCTCTTTTCTTTCTGTTTCTTCACTTTTCCCCCTCCTGGTCTCTCATTTCCCTTCCCTCTCTCATTTCCTTTCTTTCTCCTCCCTCTTCTCTCCCTCCTCTTCCTTATTTCTACCCTCTCTTCCCTTCTTTCTATTTTTTTTTCTCTCTCTCTTCACCTCCCTTACTCCCATTATTTATTTTCCCTTCCATTCCATTTCTTCTCCACTCTTCTTATCTATTCTTTTCTTTCTCTCTCTTCCTCTTCATACTTATCCCTTCCTTTCTCTCTCTTCTTCTTCTTACTTATCCCTTCCTTTCTCTCTCTTCCTCTTCTTATTTATCCCTTCCTTTCTCCCTCTTCTTCTTCTTATATATCCCTTCCTTTCTCTCTCTTCTTCTTATTTATCCCTTCCTTTCTCTCTCTTCTTCCTATTTATCCCTTCCTTTCTCTCTCTTCCTCTTCTTATTTATCCCTTCCTTTCTCCCTCTTCCTCTTCTTATTTATCCCTTCCTTTCTCTCTCTTCCTCTTCTAATTTATCCCTTCCTTTCTCTCTCTTCCTCTTCTTCCATTCTCCCTTCAATTCTTCGTTCCCTTATCCTTTTTTTCAACCAATGCTATAATAGGAAAACATTCAGAAAAAAACGTTCTTGCCTCTCGATAACAGAAGAGAGCAGAAAAATGATATAATTATTATTATAATTATTATT
>NC_061824.1:7003727-7006227 GCF_019202785.1 Penaeus chinensis
ACACACACACACACACACACTGCCGACATCAGTCTATGTCGATTTTGGTATTACTGACTTGTCTTGCCTGTGCGACAGAATGTGAGGAGCAAGCTGTTGCCCATGCGGCAGGCTCCCTCTCGCCACGCAGCTGATTAATCCATAGGAACGGCATTGACCGTTACAGTTTGGGAATAGCGGCGTCGCAGGAGCTGCTTTAACATTTGCCATCTGATGTTATCCATGAACCTAGTACAAAAAAAGATTTGTTTAGGACACCATTACGTGTTTTTTTTGTTTGTTATCATGACAGCACTGTCCACGTAATGAAGGTAGTTGATGTGTAATCAGTTTTTGGTCGTAAACTTCCTCATAGGAGTTAGTTCGATGCCCTCTATCGACGAACTTTTAATGTTCCAGGTTTTTGACTCTATAACCTGTATTTTATTCCAAGAGGCCTTGTGTGGTTCTCATATTTCCAGGTCTGGCGACGGAATGTAACCTGATCATTGTCTATTCGTCTCGATTTTGTTTATAGCTGTAGACATTCCTATTTATTTCGAGATCTCCATTATAATTTATTTCTGTTTATGTTTCACTCATTTACTTATTTGTCCGTCTATCTGTCCGTGCAATACGTTTACATTTTACGCCTGAAATCATATTCCATGTGACTGCGGACTTTAAGTCGCCTCAATTTAGTTAATGGGGTGGTACTTGACAACACAAATACTGAAGAATCTCTCACACACACACGTACACACTCACACACATAAACATATCTAAGAGAATCCTGCTCTAATTCAATCATATTATTATAATCATTATCATTATTACTGTTGTTACTATTATTGTTATTATCATTATTACTGTTGTTACTATTATTGTTATTATCATTATTACTGTTGTTACTATTATTGTTATTATCATTATTACTGTTGTTACTATTATTGTTATTATCATTATTATTCTTAGAGGCAATTTCACTGCATTAAAGTAATTAGACTGTGTATTTATGTACATTTAGTATTGAGATGAAGAAGAAAGAGGGAGAGGGAGAAAGGGGCTTAAAGAAACAAGGAAAATGGGGAAGGGGACACAGAGGAGAAACGAGGGAGACTTACAGAGGAAAAGGGATGGGGAAGGAGAAAAAAAGGAGGTGGAAGATGGAGGGAGGGGTATAGAGAGTGAAGAAGGTGGGGGTTTAAAGAGGAAGAGAGAGGTGGGAGGGGGCAGATGTAAATCTTAAAGTGGGGGGGGGAGGAGAGAATTTAATGAATATTTGGGAATGAGAGGGGGTGGCAGAGCAAGAAAGGGAAAGGGAAAGGATGAGGGAGATGGAGAGGGAAAAGGAGAAAGGGAAAGGGAGAGGGAGAGGGAAAGGAAGAGGGTGAGGGGAGGTGAAAGGTAGGAGTAGCTTGAAAGAGGGAGAGAGTACTTTTTCGTGGAATTTTCATGGCTCTCGTTAGTCTATATTAACATCCCTCGTCATCTTCATTATAGCCCGAAACGCTTTGAATTTTGATACACTGTTTGATGTTGCCTCGTGACACGGTAGCCTCGAAGTTTGTACTAACGCAAAATTTTGGAAAAAAAGTATTTTTTCTTAATTTCACATTAAAAAGTCAATAGAAAACCACTGTATTAGTTAATGTGCTGGTATGATTTTGCATATTACAAGAGAAAAAAAAACCCACATTGTGAAGCATCATATAAAGTGGAAGAAACACCGGGTCTTTGCAACTTATATTGTTTAAACACACCTCTCTTTGCTTTGCAAGACTGTGGAAACTTTCAGATATATTTCAGAAAATATATATATTACATCTATTGTTATTCTAATGGAAAGTGGAAGTTGCTTGAAGTTTTGCCGTATCCACTACGAGTGAGTCCGAATATCATATAACTACATAGTTCCAATAACCACAGATATTTACTTGTCTTAGTGCCTGCAACATCTCAACAAACTAAAATACATAGCCTTTTCTTTGACATTTTAAGCCTTAAAGGTTATATCATTGAAGTACAGAATATTCATCCCACCTAAGTCAGTACCAAATCATATGACGCGGATACGTTGAAAATTCTTTCCGTTTCACCAACCTCATATAAAGTGAACATGTATTTGATATACTGCTAAAAGAGCACATAAATAGTCTATGCATCTTTACATGAGAATACTGTATCAAGAAACATACGATGTGATTCGTAATAAAGGAAAACAGCCTTACGTGAGACACGAGAAACATATCTGAAAAATACCGCACTCTGATTGGCTAGACGGTATCACATTATAGCAAGGTAGAGGCATACAAAACGATAAGGTGTTTCGACGAGATCCAGTGATGTGTGCATAAAGGGCAAACATGTCTGAGGATATATCAAAGTGTCAGGAGTTTCGGAAATGCTATAAAAAGGTTCTTTATGTCTTTGGGCTTCACTGTGTCGAGGGATTTAGTGTATGGGTGTTGTCATTATTACCGCAAATATCCTTTAAGTGTTTGATCTTCCCCTGTAACGT
>NC_061824.1:7031227-7041227 GCF_019202785.1 Penaeus chinensis
TGTTCATTTCAGTCTCCAGGTTGCATTGCTGCTTCGGTTCCTGGGGGAGAAATGAGAGGTTTTTTTTATTATTATTCTTGATGGTGAATCATGGGGGAAAAGGGCGAGGGAGGGAGAGAAGCGGAGGAAGGGAGGAGAAATGAGAGAGAAGGGAGGGAGGGAGGGGGATGAAGAGAGAGAGAGAAAGGGAAGGAGAGGGAAAGAGAGAGAGAAGAGGAACTCCAGAGAGATGCGAAACTATTAATTTATTTTACCATTATCCGCGATGATCATGAATTTTAGAAACAGTGAGGGAGTGACAGAGAGATAATGTAAAGAAAGAAAGAGAGAAGAGACAGACAGATAGACAGACAGACAGACAGACAGACAGACAGACAGACAGAGAGCCAAACAAACAGATAGACGAACAAGCAGACAGACAGACAAGACAGATAGACAAAAAAAAAAAAAAAAAAGAAAACAGAGACAAACAGAAAAAAGATGGAGCAACAGTAAATAGAGAAATAACAACCAATAAAAAAAAAAAAGGAAAACGAAAGAGAGAAAGAGCGAGAAACAGATAACCATACAGACATAGAACAAAAAGAGATATTTGGAGTCAGACGCCCGACTGTGTGTGTCTGGCGAAGAGGTAGAGACAGAGGTTGACTGGGGTGTTGGGGGGGGGGGGGTATATCAAAGCTAATCAAAAGGGGATCATGAATTATGTATAAATGTTCCCAGAAGAGACATGACGTAAGCCACGCTAACCTGAATGTCATGCTGCTGAGGACACCAAATCGCAATATATTTATCAATGCATATATAAGAAAATAGATGGAGAAAGCAGGTTTTAGAAATAAAATCCATTATAGAAAGGATGACTAAGCTTCAAGTACAATAATCGAAAAGAATTTTTAAAAAATCATTTGTTTGAGAGAATCGAATCGAAATTATGAAAATGTCAAAACAAAAACAAAAACAAAAACAAAAACAAAAAAAGATAACGACAAACAAAAAATATAAACAACGAAACACCAATCAAATCGTAAACAAATTTAAAAATACGTGATAATCAGCAACACTAATCGTAAACAAATAAAAACATGAAAATTAGCAGCACAAACAAGCAAACAACAACTAAACAAAAACAATACTATACCCACACCAGCACCACTAACGACTGTTATCATTCTCAGCTGCTGAAGAAAGAACAAAAAAACAAAACAAAAAAAAATGTTCAACAACATTTGGAAAGATTTATTCTAATTAACTCCAGTTTATTTGCAAGGAAATTATTGTTTCTGGTGCGAAAGAGGCCGGTTAGGAGGAGGGGGGGGAAGGAGGGAGGGGGGAAGGGGAGAAGGGGAGAGGGAGGAGGGGGGAGGGGGGGGGAGAAGGGGAGGAGGGGAGGATAATGGGTGGAAGAGATATGGTTATCAAGTAGAAAGAAATAATAAGCGATAGATAAATAGACGGGTAGAAAGATACATAGACACATAGAGATAAAGATGGATAGAATATAGATAGATAAATAGACAGATAGATATATAAACAGACAAATAGATAGACAGCTAGATAGACAGGTAGACAGTTGAGAAGAGAAAGAGAGAGCGAGAAAGAGAGCGAATGAGTGAGTAAGGGAGAAAGAGAGAAAGACTGTTTATAAAGAGTGGGTATAAAAAGTTAATGAAGGAAATGACCACCATCGTTATCATTATTATTATTGCCATTGATAATTTTATCATTATCATCCTTATCCTTGTTGTTATCATTGTCATTATCATTATTCTATTACTATTGATTTTAATGTTTTATCATTATTATTATTATTATTATTATTATTATTATTATTATTATTATTATTATTATTATTATTATTACTATTATCATTATTATTTCTATCATTGCTATTATTATTATTGTTATTAGTATCATTATTATTATTGATATTATTATTATTATTATTATTATTATTGCTGTCATTATTATTGTTCTTATTAGCATTGTTATCATTATCATTATTATCATAACAATTATTATTATCCTTACTTATAATCATCATCATCATTATTAGCAATAATATTATTACCATTATGTTTAATATTACTGTTAAACTTAATGTCATTATTAGCATCATCATTATTTCTATCATTACTATTATTGTTGGTATTATTATCATTATCATTATCATTATCATTATTATCATTATTATTATTATTACTATTAATATTATTATCATTATTACTATTATTATTACTATTATTGTTATTGTGTTGTTGTTGTTATTGATGTTGTCGTTATAACTATTATCATTATTGTTATTTTCATTATTATTATTGCTATTATTACTATTATTATCATTACTATTATTGTTGTCATTATTATTATTTTATCATTATTATTATTATTACTATTATTATTATTATTATTAATTTTGTTGTTATTATTAGCATTATTATAATTTTCATTATCATCATGATAATTATTATTATCATCACTCTAATTATAATCATCATCATCATTATCATTATTAACAATAATATCATTATTATCATTAATGTTAGTGTGACTGTTATTCTTAATATCATTATTAACATCATTATTTACATCATTATCATTATTGTTGTTGTTATTATTATTTTATTATTATTATTATTATTATTATTATCATTATCATTATCATTATCACTATCATTTTCATTATTATTATTATTATCATCATTATCATTATTTCTACTACTATTATTACTACTATTGTTGCTATTACTATCATTCTTATTTTACCATCATTGCTATTTTCTTCATCATCATCATCTTCATCAATATCACTATATCGTTATTGCTATTATTTATTATATTATTATTATTATTGCTATTATCATTATTATTATTATTACTATTGAAATTACCACTATCACTGGCATCATTATTATCTTTATTATTACTATTATCATTACTGTTATTACAATTATCATTTTTATTATCCTTTTTATTATTGTTGTTGTTGCATTATCATTATCATTATGATTATTGTTACTATCATTAGTCGTAGTAGTAGTAGTAGTAGTAGTATTGTTATTATCATTATCCTTATTATTATCATTATCTTCATCATTACAATGAACACTTTGACATCTTATTTCTACCACTGTTATCATTAAATGATTGTTACTTTTTATTATTTTTGTTATTTGTTTATCATTGTTATAGTTCTTATCGTCCTTGTTATCGTTATATCATGTTGGTAGATATATTCTTCTTGTTATCATTAACTCTTGCCTTATTATCTCTCTTCTCTTTGCCACATTCGTAATCAAGAAATAATATGTATGAGTGATGTAATTCAAAATACGAAGCATGTATTGACAAAACAATTTATTTTTATCATTCTGATGTATTGATAAAAAAAAATATATTAATATCAATCCGATATACAGCAAATAACAACGGTACAATATGATTTTAATGATTCTTAATAACAGTTACATTAATACACATAAAAAAGAAAAAAAAAAAAATTACTCACTGGTCTTTTTTTCAGTTTTGGAAAATTGATTGTTAAAACCAACTTTAGTTATTCTACTCGTATGATGTGTTTTCAAATTAGGATCAGAAGTATTCCCAAGAATCCGAAGCACCATTCATGAGCATCCGCATAACCGTCCTTAAAACGCAGTCTCTTTGATCCATTGGAGGTAGAACAGTTGCCGGATGTTGACGTAGAGGCCGGCGTAATCCCGAAGGCCACAGCCGAAGCCCTGGGAGATGACCCCCGCCAGTGTGTATCGATTGCATTCGAAGTGCACAGCCGGACCGCCAGAGTCACCCTGGGGATAGAAGGGAGGTAGGTTGAGGTTAGTACAGTGTTAACGTGTCGGTCTCTCATCCGAGGGGTCGGCGGTTCGCGTCCCGCTCAGGCCCGAGAAATTGCAATTGTTGCATGGAGGTTACTGCAGTGGTTGGGCACCACGGCGGGTAAGGATTAAAGTCAGACAAGTCAACACCAGCTGGCACAGGCCTGGCTTCCCTCACAGGCATAGCCCAGGCGAGGCACCGCGGTTCATTAACGTGCACCGCTTCACACACCTGACATCTTATGGAGATTATTTCTCGTTACTCTCCTCGAATTAAAACTAATGAAATTTTAAAAATAGAGCTTGCATAACACACATATTTTGCAAATAAAATGAGTTAGTGCTTCAAATATCTTGGTGATGGTATCTGTGTTCACGACTAAATAAATAAAATGATTGAAGATAATAAAAGTCCTGCTGGAACTATACCTGACAAGCGTCTTTGCCCCCTGCAGTAGTACCAGCACACACGGTCTCTTCGCTGATTCCAGAAGGCCAAACTGTATTGAAGAACACCAGTTCCTTGTACTGCGCATGGCAGGTGGACGACGGGAACACCTTCACCTGAACTTCCTGCAGCGACGAACTCCTGTGGCCGCCTGCATCAGAAGAACAGGAATTTGTGTTATGAAGTACACTACATCAAGTGTTTTAGAGTATCTATATGCAATCGAAAGTAGGAAGAGATGAAGAATACGGTATACTGTATCTAACATGGGGTCATATATATATACATATATATATATATATATATATATGTATATATATATGTATATATATATGTATATGTATATATACATATATATATACATATATATTTATATACACATACACATATACACAAATATACACATATATATATATATATATACATATATATACATATATATACATATTTATACATATCATCATCATCATCATTATGGAGCTAACGCCGGCAGGGGCGCATAGCCGCATCCACCCTCCGCTTCCACCTACGAGGATCCCTCATGGCGAGCCGCCAGGCAGGGGCCCGGCCCATCTCTAGTTCCTCACGACAGGTTTGATCGATTTGCCCAAGCCACGACCTTCTCGGTCGTCCCACAGGCCTCCTCCACCCAGGGTTGTCTCGGACAGAGACAACCTGATGGGCAGGATCATCCTGTGGGAGTCGAGCCAAGTGGCCATATAGCCTGAGTTGGCGATCACGGATTGTGCAAGTAACAGGTCCTGTACCGGTCTCACGGTGCAGCCGTTGGTTGGACACATGGTCCCGCCAACTGTACCCCATGATCCGGCGCAAGGATCTGTTACAAAAGGCATCAAGACGAGATTCCAGAGCACAAGATAGTGTCCAAGTTTCACTACCATAGAGTAAAACTGGCAGTATCAGGGCCTTGAAAACACGTAACTTGGTCCTTCTGCACAGGTACCGACATCTCCAAATACTCTTGTCGAGAGATTTCATGACCCCTGCTGCCAGGCCAATCCGTCTACTGACTTCTTGGTCTGACAGCCCAGAGTCGTGAAATGCACTACCGAGGTATATAAAGCTCTTTGTGACTTCGATGTTTTCCCCGCAAGCACGTATCGACTGTACAGGGTCTCCTAGCAGGCCCCCAAAATCCTGGATCTTGGTCTTGGTCCAGGAGACCTCTAGCCCCAGGGGCTTTGCTTCATTGCTAAATGCATCAAGAGCCGCTACAAGGGTTTCCAGAGATTCAGAGAGTACGGCAACGTCATCGGCAAAGTCAAGGTCTGTAACCTTGATATTGCCCAGAGTTGCTCCACAGTGACTTTGGACAGTAGCTCTACCCAGTATCCAATCCATGCAAGTGTTGAAAAGTGTTGGTGCAAGAACACAGCCTTGCCTCACCCCTGAACTAACAGGGAAGAAGCTCGACAGGCCCCCACCACACTTTACAGCACTTTCAGTGCCTGTATACAGGTTTGCTATTAGTCCAATAATCCTTATTGGAATTCCTCTTAGTCTCAGGATCTCCCAGAGAGATTCGCGATGCACCGTGTCAAACGCCTTCTTGAGATCGATGTAGGCTGCGAGCAGCCCACGTCCGAACTCACGACGGCGTTCTATAATGATTCGAAGCGCCAGGATGCGGTCTATTGTGGACTTACCAGGAGTGAGACCAGATTGCTCCGGTCTTTGGTGCCTCAACAGGTGGTCCCTGATACGTCTCAGTAAGATGTGTGCGAGTACCTTGCCTGGTACACTGAGTAGTGTAATGCCTCGGTGATTGCTGCAGTCCCACCGATCCCCTTTCCCCTTCCAGAGAGGGATGACCACACCCCTCAGCAGGTCAGGGGGAAAGATACCAGTCTGCCAGATGGCAGACAGGACTGCATGCAAGCCCCTTGCCATAGGTTCTCCACCAGCCTTTAACAATTCGGCTAGGATGCCACAGACACCTGCTGCTTTACCACTCTTCAGCTTGGAGATCGCCCCCCTGATTTCGGTCAGGGAGGGTGGATCCTCGCTGATGGGTGGATCTGGCAGAGGAGTCTCAACATTACCCGCATCCATGTTAACTGTTGGTGGATCAACCTTATACAACTGCTCAAAATACTCAGCCCAACGCACACGCACCCCATCAGGATCTGAGATTATCTGCCCACTTGCTGAGCGGACTGCAGCCGTCTGTGAGGGGGGCTTGGAGTTCAGCTTTCTCAGAGCTTGGTAGGCAGGACGAAGGTCATTTACAAGGAAATGGCTTTCGACCTCCTCTGCAAGACTACTGATAAACTGTTCCTTATCCCTTCTCAACAGTGACCTAGTCCTGCGCACCAGAGAGCGGTGCTAAGTGCGATCCCCTGACAGTCGAGCCGCACGACAAGCATCTGTGGCTTCCAGCGTCTCCTGCGAGATGGAATTCTGTCTTGTTCTTGGGCGTTCACCAATGGATTCCTGAGCTGCATCAAGCGTTTCACGCTTGAAGGTATCCCACATAAGAACAGGGTCTGTCTGGCCCTCGAGTGCTGTGAGACGACCAGAGATAGCCTCGGCAAACCCCCGGGTACACTCGTCCTCCCTCAATCTGTCCAAATTAAACACCCGAGGGTGCTCATTTGGGCGGCGGGGGGTTCTAAAGTGGACCCGGAGAGTAGCCACCACTATTCTATGGGGAGTTCCACAGAACTCAGCGCTTCGATATACCCTGCAGTTCTGGAGGATCCTCCATCGAGTGCTAACGAGGATGTGGTCGATCTCCTTGGCCACTCTTCCTGTATCGCTGTACCAAGTCCAGCGATGCGGGACAGAACGCTGATACCAGGAGCCAGAAATCCTCAATTTCTGGGACCTAGCAAAGTCACGGAAAAGGAGGCTATTCTCACTGCCAGCATCAGCTCCTGAGCCATGAGGACCGACAGACATCTCGTAGCCAGCTCGATCACAGCCAGATACCGCATTGAAGTCGCCCAGCACAATACGAATATCTCGCCGAGGACATCTGTCTGCCACAGATGCAAGTTTGGCGTAAAACATCTCTTTCACCTCAAGTTTATATACATCCGTAGGAGCGTATACAGCAACAAGAGACATGAAGCCAAATGAAAGCTTCAGTCTCAATACCATGATACGCTCATCGACTGGAGTGACCTCAACTACCAAGGGTTGAAATCTGCTGGAGATGGCTATGGCTACTCCCTGGAGATGGTGGCCATCGCTGCGGCCCGACCAGTAGTAAGTGTAGCCACCCTCACTAATCGTGCCACTGCCAGGTCTTCTCACCTCCGAGAGAGCAGCCACCTCAACTCTCAGCTGTTTCAATTCCCTCGATAGTAGTGGTAACCGATCGTCCTGTCGCAGGGAACGGATGTTCCAAGCCCCCACCCTGACAGTCCGCCTGAGGTCTAACCTCGGGCAGTCACTCCGGGTGGGCGCCACCTCTGCCACCCCTACCGACGCCGCCCCATGTAGAGGAGGTTGGCTGGCTGCAGGCCCCATAATCCACCTGCAGGGCTCCCTAGGGCTTTCCCCCACAAGCATCACGCCAGGCTGGCGGCCGCTGGGACCCAGCTGGGACTGGGGGTAACCCCCCCTCCCCACCCGAGTCCCAGCGGTCGCCAACCCAGAGGGATCCACAGCCCGCCGTACTTGCTGGGTAGGAGGGACTTTAGCCCTCCCCCCAGCGTCAACTTCTATATTAGACGTTGCCAGTGGTTATCTCGGGGGGGCCGACTGGCAAGGCCTGCCTCCCCACAGCCGCCCATTAACCCCAGGGGGCGCAGGGGACAGGAGTTAGTACGAAGCCAGGGCGTATCCACACGCCGGTGGGCCATAGCTCCGTACCTTTAGGGCCTACTGCTGCTCCAAGAGCCTCCACAGTTCAGCCTAGGACCGCAAGGTACCTAGTTTCCATGGGTGGCCACGAGGAGGCACTGTAGAAGTCTTGATGATGGAGAGGCTATGAGCTGGCAGGAGTCTTATGCATAGCTGCTCCCTTTTTCGCACCAGGCTAGCCAGCGGTGGCAGCTGAAAGCGGGAAGGCATGCAAGCAGGCACTTAACGCTAACTAGGCTACCACACCATCGCTTCACATCATCCCGAGCATGAAGCACCCACCCATACATATATATATACATATATATACAAATATATACATATATATACATATATATACATATATATACATATATTTACATATATATACATATATATACATATATATATACAAAAACACATATATATACATATATATACATATACATATATACATATATATCCATATTTACATATATACAATGTAGATAAGGTATAAATGAGAATAAATATCTTCACAATACAAGAGATATATTTGACGGAGATGCATTATGTATTTCTGACGAAGATATAATCGAAACCGGTCAAAGACATCCCTTGTATTGTGAAGATATTCATTCATATTCATACCTTATCTACATTTGTCAACATGAATTCGGTTCATATATATATACATATATATGTACATATATATACGCACATATACATACATATGTATACATGTATATACATATATACATACATATGTACTTATATATGAATATAGATAGATAGATAAATAGATTTCTGCATGTGTGAATATAAATATATATATATATATCAAAATGGAAGAACGGAAAAAGGCACTGACCTGCTTGAGTATTTCCCCAGCCTGTGACAGTGACTCCACTGTTCACAAGTCGAGAGGGGCTACGCTGGTTCCACGGCAGGCACACAGGTCGGATGAAGTTCTGACAGGTAAACAAATTGCAATATATTTCCTCTATCACCTATACATATTGTAGCAACAGTAACCTCCTTATGACAATGTAAGGATTATATCAATATTGTTTTATACCAGTGCCTTTACAAAAACTCTCTGGCAACTATGTATATAAATGGAAATGCTGGGTGGAGGGGTACTGACCCTCTTACCCAGTAAGTAAGGCAGGTTGTGGGTTCTATTGGGAGGGAGGCTGCTGGGGCACAGATGGGAACGGGAGTTACTGGTCCCGCCTGCGCTCTGGCAGCCGCCAACCCAGTGTGAGGCCTATGGGGCTAAGCCCAAGGGAACCCCACAGGCGGACGTTGGGCCTCACAGCCTGCCAACCCCCTTTATATAGGGTAGCATCAGCAGAAGTGGCAAAGGTGGTGTCCACCCAGAGCAACAGCCCAAGACTGGGTAAGAGCTTGGAACATCCGGTCCTTGTGGCAGGATGAGCATTTACCTCTGCTATCATGGGAACTGAAGTGGTTGCCCACGCGGAGGTGAGAAGATCTGGCAGTGGAACCATCAGTATGGGTGGGTACACCTAATTCTGGCCAGGCCGGGGCAATGGTCATCTCCAGGGGGTAGCCATAGCTATCTCCTGCCGACTTCAACCCTCAGTAGTTTTATGGCAATGACACTGAGGCACACTTTTGAAATTGTGTCTCTTATTGCTGTGTATGCTACTACCAATGTGCTTTATCCGGTTATGATCAAGCTGGATACAAGATGTCTGTTGGTCCCCAAGGCTCGTGAGCTGATCCCAGCAGTGAAAACAGCCTCCTTCTCCAGGACTTTGCTAAGTCCAAGAGACGGAAGATTTCTGGATCCTGGTATCAGCATTCCAACCTGCTTGCTGGACATAGTACAGTGATACAGGTACTGTGGCCAAGGAGATCGACCACATTCTTGTCAGCACTTGCTGAAGGATTCTTCAGA
>NC_061824.1:7081227-7083727 GCF_019202785.1 Penaeus chinensis
CCACGAAAACAGTACAGTACAGCCATCACGTTAAAGCCACAGTGTTCCATCGAAGCTTACAATGTCAATATGAATGATGGGCAGCCTCGATCAAGAGCCCAATCAACTACCCTACTAACTAATTACCGGGCTAATTATCTGACTAATGGCTTAATTGCATAACAAAGTTCGAAGGTAATTAAGGTCTCGCTGAAATAAGGCCTCTCCTCCCAAAAGAGAAGAAGATGACTCGGGTTACCTTTCGAACCTTGGTCGATACGGTATATAGTGGCGTTCGAGAAAGACTGTGTGTGGGAAGGGAGAGGAGGTGGGTGGATATGTAGAAAGAGAAGGGGGTGGAAAGAGGGAGGGAAGGAAGAGAGGGAGAGAGGGGGAGGGAATGCTAGGTGGGAGGGAGGGAGGGAAGGGAAGGGAAGGGAGGGAATTAGAGGGAAGGACGGGTGGGAGGGGGGGGGGGGAGGGAGAGAGGGAGAGAGGGAGGAGGGAAGGCTAGGTGGGAGGGAGGGAGGGAAGGGAAGGGAAGGGAAGGGAAGGAATTAGAGGGAAGGACGGGTGGGAGGAAGGGAGGGAGGGTGGGTGGGAGAGGGAGAGAGAGGGAAGAGGTGGAGGCAAAGAGTGAGAGTGAGTGAAAATCGAGGGGAAAGAGGAAAAAGAGAAAGGGGAGAGAAAGAAAGAGAGAAAGGTGGAAGAGAAAGACAGTCAAAAGAGAGGTGATAAGGTGAGAAGGAGGAGTTCAGAAAAAAAAAGTGAGAGGGAAAGAAAGATAAATGAGAGAATGGAGAGAGAGAGAGAGAGAGAGAGAGAGAGAGAGAGAGAGAGAGAGAGAGAGAGATAGAGAGAGAGAGAGAGATAGAGATAGAGATAGAGAGAGAGAGAAAGAGAGAGAGAGAGAGAGAGAGAGAGAGAGAGAGAGAGAGAGAGAGAGAGAGAGAGAGAGAGAGAGGAGTGAGAGAAAAAAAAGGAAGAAAAAGACCAATTTTTTATATATGAAGAATACATAAATAATGATTATAAGGAATGCTACAGTCTTACCACCGCCATGTGTATCGCAAGGTAAGTACAAAAAAAAAAAAAGAAAAAAAATGAAATACCGAGAAATAAAAAAAAAAAAAAATGAGGACGATGACTGACACTTTAACCCGATTCCGATGAGTGACAAAAACCCACTCGCAGAAAGAAGGAATTCTCAAGGCGCCAAACGTTTGCACGCTTCAAACGTTCCAAGAGCGTCTGCAAAACGTCCATTTTCAGGTCAAGACGAAGGAGAGTCGAGGAATCGCTTGATTGGATCCACCAGGCTTGCACTCAATACTGCAAGGATTACCTAAGCCTCAGACTCCTCCTACTGACCATAAAAAAGTAAGACGGAATTGTATTGCCTTGCAAGTTGATCGCTGTTTGCAAGGCATGTTGTATTTGGAATGATTCGTTTCTTCATGTATTTTTAAATTCGTGTTTAAGGGTACAGGAAATATTGTAATGAATATCGAAATGGTTATGATAAACTATATACAGCAGTAGTAGTAGTAATGGTGGTAGTTCTAATAACAGCAATAGCAAATACAGTTATGGTTGCGTAGTTGTGGTTGTAAAAGAAGTGGTAGGAGTAATAGTTGTAGTAGTGGTAGTAGTGGTAGTAGTAGTAGTAACAGCGGTTGTAGTGATAGTTGTCGTTGTGGAGTTGTAATCGAACTAGTAGGAATAGTGGTAGCGGTGGTAGCAGTAGTGGTAGTAATATCAGCAGTCATGATAACTGTCGTCCTACTAGTAGTTTTAGCAGCAACCGCCAAAGAAAAGCAAATAGCCCTTCACCACCTCGGACCATGGTCAGGATTCTAACCCGCCCGATAATCAAAGGATAACAGTAATATCAAATGATTAAGAAAAAAAAAAAATTAAAATGGGAAAGACAGTCATTATATATATATTTTTTCTATTTTGTTGATGTTATGACGATCTTCCTACGCATTTCGAAAAACGGGAACTTGCTATGTAATTAAGTAGAGTTTCTTTAATTTGCTCTAAATGGAAGTCTTTCTGCTGACCTACTTGGAGCGTTCATATACTATAATGACTTAAATAATGACATAAGCCGTTTTTTCTTGTCAAATATTCCATGCAGAGGTAATAATAATTTCAATAGTAGTAATAGCAGTGACAATAGCAGTAGTTCTAGCATCACAGCTGACTTCCGTTTATGACCGTAAGAATAGCGCTGTTGATTTAGAGGAATTTTCTTCAAACATTTTATTACCCTCATAATACTTTAAATATCTATTGGACACTAGTCATTACAGTTTCTGATACTTTATAAATATTTAAAAATCACTATAACCATCTACAGAAAAAAAAAAAACATAATCATAAACAAAGTAGAGTCAATCATTATACCATCGTTGTTATTATTACAGGCATTGTTATCATTACAATTGTTATCAGTATTATGATTGTTGTTGTTGTCGTTATTATTATTATTATGTTTATTACTGTTGTATTATTA